>NW_026727505.1:0-64979 GCF_029784015.1 Lycium ferocissimum
ATATGTGGTATGTGTATATATGTACGTGTAGGTGTGTATATGTGGTGTCGCCGGATTCTTGACCGCGGTGTACGTGTGTGTGATATGATCTGTGATTACGGACGGTCGGGATTATGACCGGTCGGTAAATGTCGGCTCATATATATTATTCTATTTCCTACATACACAAGATAGAAGCGTTGTACAAAAGGAAAGCTAAGCATTTTGGTATTCCGTTTATTTTAATTGCCTTCTATACTCCTTATATGTAATTTATACTTTAGATGCAAGAACTTTAGTATTACGGATTTTTATGCTCATTTCCCGCACTCCCTACTTCGATTATGACTATGTTACTTGTATTCACCCGCTTGCATACTCGGTACATATTCCGTCACGACCCTTGTCTTCGGGGTCGCGTTTCATGCCGCAGTGTACCGACGCTCGGTTGAGGATCCACTATCTAGGCCATCTATTACCTTTCGGGGAGTGCTCCTTCTTAGGAGCTTATCTGTTTTGGTACATATCTTCTTCTGATGCATATGTTTATTATTATTCAGGGGTACGGCGGGGCCCTGTCCCTTCATATGATTCTGTCTGTTTGTTTAGAGGTCTGTGGACATGTTTGTGGGATTGGGGTCATTCTGTACAGATGCATGTATATATATGTGTTTGGGCGATCCCGCGCGCCGCGGCGGCCGGTCCGCGTATATATATATATGTTGTGTTGTTGGCCCTGTGTGGCCTTTGTTGGTATTTTCTGCGTGCAGGTTAATTTTGGTTAGTAAGAAAAACAGAGGAAACTCTGCCCGAATTCTTCTAAATGCTTGAGTTACTATTTTGGGATTTTGGTACGTATGGGTGCCCAGGTCGGGCGCTAGTCACAGCCCACGGGGTTGGGTCGTGACAAATCCAGCATAGCAGTGTTACCTCTCACAATGTTTCTGTAAGTTACTCGTTATCATTCACTTGTCGTACTCTCTCCCTTTTTAAGCATTCGCTCTCCAATGTCGTGTCATTTGAGATCTCCAAAATTAATTCTCAGCACTATCTCAATCGCCATCCTCGCTTCTACCCCTTTGGTTGGGTTTTAGATCTTACTAACTTGTCTCCGCAAGGAGTCTTACCTGGTGCCCAGGCATCCGTATCAAATATATTGTAATGTCGATTGTCTTCATCTTACACTTGCATCTCTCTACTCGCTTCCCCCCTTTAGGGGTGTACTTATACCATTACCCAATTATACTTTGCCCTATATCTGCATTTCCGACCTCAATTAGGCGGCACTTTTACTCCGACATTCTGATCCCCTTGCTATTCATTTACTCACTTTCTTTCCTTTCCAAATATCATTGTATTAAAACTTTCCAAGCTTAACCTGTAGTGAGAACAGCATCCGCTTGCCTTGTGACCTTTGTGCCATTTATATTTTTCTTTTCATTTGAACTCCGCTACACCGTCGCTTAATGCCTTCATATACCTCCCCGTTGGTCGCCGGAATACACATATCCGCCGATATAGCCCTGTACGGAATATCATAGACATACGTACACATATATTTACTACCATCTCACTTTACAAAATATTTCCAAACACTATTCCAACTCACCCCAATTCTAAAGCTGTGGCGCACCTTCTTTCTCTTCACCGGTCTAGTCTGCCTCGTCCTATGTGACCTCTTAAGGTTTCTGCCCACTCCGCAGACTCAAATTTTCCTTAGTCTACTCTAGCTTCTCATTTGCTTCTTACGTCCGAATTTGTAAGACTTTCAGAAAACTTCCCTGGGGGGTCACCCATCCTAAAATTTCTCTCGCGCCAGCACGCTTAACCTTGGAACTCTGATGAAATACGATGCTTTAACGCTAGTATAATCGCGTCCACCTCACCGCTTGACCTTCATCGCATAATCTGGAGTAAATTGAAGTCTTAACAGATTCCAAAACGTTCTTATAACTCACCTCCCTCCGAATTAGAAAGGGGCTCTTGTTCTTCTGAATCCACGATTACTATTTTAGCCTTTTCAACCCTCAATATTCACCTTTCAACTTAGACTCCCAGATTCCCAATGGTAGCGAACACACCTTGATCACCGTTACTTATAAATACTTGGTTGGCGGCCTTTGGATTTCTGCTCTCATTTTACCTCGTTCCTCATCCTTCCTATAACTGAGTCTTTCACATTCCCGTCACTTATGGTACTCGTATCCTTGGCTACATATGTCATCGTCTCTTACTACGCTGCTATCTCGCTTTCTTCTTATTTCCTTCTTCCAATTACCCTTTGTTTTCTTACACTCGCTATCATTCCCGTTATTATATAACCCTCATTCCAAACTTCTCCTGCAGAACTTGACAAGCCTTCCTTATTCGTTCTATAGCTCACTTTTTCGCTTCACACTTGCCTTTATATTCTAGCTACATAAATCACATCATAACTTTGGCCACTTTCTTACTAGGCTTTACTTATTTTCCTAACAATCCTCATTATATTCACATTATCCCGTTCGTATTCGATCTCATATTGTAACATTTCTTAACCTTTTACCCTTTCTGATCAACTTTATCCTTAATATCTCACGAGTACGTCTTATCAATACATTCATATACATCACAATTCTTTTTCTTTGTACTCTTGTCTTAATCATACTATTACTTTTTTTAACTATAAGCTCGTCGTAATTCATCCCTGCTTATCAACTCAGTCGGTTCCCTAAAAAACATTCCATCGAGATTTACACCGATACTTTTTCCGAATCATCTCTTAGGATTACAAACCCTTTCCAAATTCTTTTATCATATCGATATCGACCTCCTAATTATTCTTATCCTCAATTTAGCAATTAACTTCTTTCTCGATGTCAGCTGTACTCGTAGCTTAGCCAGACCTCACCATTTCTATCGGCACGACCCTTCAAGTCGTATTACAAACCTATATCCCATTCTTTTCTTTTTTTTAAAATTTCGGCAGAGTTTCCTCTCAGAATCGTTACTATCTCAAAACGCACGCGTGAAATACCAATGATGCCTCGCGGGGCCAACATATATATGTATGTGCATCATATCATATCACGGCCACACAGGGCTCCCATTACTAACAACAGTACGAAGATGATAAACTTACCTCGGGTGTCCAACTCAAACTGCACCTGTTACACTTTCTTGTTTACTTTCCTTTTCAGTTTTCAACTTTACATTTCGATCGTACTTCAATACCTTATTCGACATATACCTCTCATACCTTTGCTTACCTGCGTGCTTAGTAATTTCTAATATCATCAATCATTTTCTTCTGTCGATGTCACTCTTCTGCTGCAATCAAAAGTCAGGGTAAAGAATCTCGTTTCCTATGACTTGGCTCTATGGCACGATCTAAGATGTGAAAGAAGAGTAACCATTCTAGATGCCCCGTAGCCTCCTGTTTATAAATGTGGCGCGCTTCACACCATAAACGGGACTCTCTTGGACACGACTTTGCGTACAACCCCAAGGACGAACTGCTCTGATACCAATTTGTCACACCCTAATTTCCGATAGGGCATGATGGGCACCCGACCCTTACTTAGGGCCGAGCGAACCCGCTGACTCTCGTAATACTCATAATCATGCTGGGCCCTTAAATCATGACATGAATGCATAGAAACATGCTTCTAGTCCCTCTCAAATCAAATACAATTTGTAACCATAACAAATCTGTAACATAATGCGTAATGATACATCGGCTTACATAGCCGCTTACGAAGCTGACATATCATACACTCGACTCTGTCTGCAAAGTCTCTAACATAAAACAAGATGCCATGACATAGATACTCTGACTCGGCGGCACTCCGGGGAGAAATGGGGCTCGCCAATCCAGCTGGAATATCTCCTGCTAATATCTTCTACTCATCTGTAGGTACCTGCGTGGCATGAAACGCAGCCCCCGAAGAAAGGGGGTCAGTACGGAATATGTACTGAGTATGTAAAGCATGGAGTACCATAAACAGGATCATAATCGAAATAGGAATTACAGAAACGAGTATAATAACCAGAAAACCATAAAACTTGCCTTTGAAAACATATGTCATGCATGTCAATATCATAAAACCATCAGGTATACATATAACGTGTCCCGGCCCTCTAGTGAGGGACTCGGTGAAGAAAATCATATAACCATCATGTATGCATGTCATCATGTCATCATATATACATATATATACCGTACCCGGCCCTCTAGTGAGGGACTCGGTGAATAGCGTACCCGGCCCTTTCGGGACTCGGTGGATAGAATCATCATATGCCATCGGCCGCCATCCCCATCATCATATCATATCATATATATATATATATATATATATATATATATATATATACCGTACCCGGCCCTCTAGTGAGGGACTCGGTGAACAATGCAGTGGAATGTGCACGAATACGTACCCGGTCCGGGACTCGGTGAAAGATGCATTGAGGCATGCACGAGCAGAGTAGTGAGAAACCATATGCATACAAATCATCAATCCAGACTCAATGGATAAGTGAGTAGTCGACGCTCGAGAGTTAAAACAGAAATCATGTTAAGTTCTTCCAAAAACAAGTCGTTAGGACTATACAAATGAAAATCTCGGGGACCACGGATATGCATCAAACCAATCCGGGCCCGCCCATGAAAGTCAAAGTCATTATACGTTATAGAATCATTTACGAGCGTATCAAAGCAATCCGGTTCTATCTATGAAAGTTACGAACATTTTTAGACGTAGGATCCTTTAGGAACAAAACCGTTTATACAACATTTTAAATCCAATCATATCGAGACATAAAGACCATATTAAGGATGCCAACATCAAGAAACAAATATGAATCATAAACATGCTCGGAACTTAAGAATGGAGTTACCCCAAGGCACAAATCATGTCATATCTTACTTTCGTCTAAGGCATGCCAAAAGAGGGAAAGAGTCAGCTTTACATACCTGTTCAACCTCCTATTAGCTACGCGTATAAGCTTTACATACCTGTTCAACCTCCTATTAGCTACGCGTATTCGTCCGAACTCATAAATCTACATTTAAAAGGATTCACGCTATGTTAGTCTCTTTATTTCACACTTGTTCCAAATTTCAAACCAAACCATTCTATATTCGTCGAAAATCGGGGCAAAGCATCTCCCTGTTTATATGCCTATCCCGAATTCTCAATTCGGTAACCAACAACATCAACAACAATACCAATAGTATTAACATCATTTCCAATACCGACGTATGCCATAAAACGGCCCGCATACTGTTTTCTAAATTTCTCAACCAACCAAATTTGCGATATAACTATTTAATAATTTTATTTCCGTAAAGGAGTCGAAATTCATATGAACAACATCAATAACAACAACCTTCACATTTTACAAGTTAAATACATTTATTTTCATCCAAAATTCTCTTCAAATCTCCTTCCATAATTCACAACACCAACAACGAATTTATCAGGCTATTCCCTCCGTGCTAATCCGTTAAAATTCTAAATAAACTCGTTAACAATGAAAAGGAACCGTATTCATACCTTAAGCATGCAGAACCCACGTTATCACTCTTCTCCTTGGTTGATTTTTAGCTCAAATTGAAGACAACGCAGCGTACAACACTTTTCTCTTCATGGGCTTCGGAATTCGGGGCTCAGATTTTGGTCAAAATTGGCTTTTCTTCTCTCCAAGGCTCTTCTCTCTCTCTTTCCAGAATTTTCTGGTGTTCTTGGTCTGAAAAATTAGAGGAAAGGGCTGAAATTTCACTTAAATAGGCATGGGTCATGGGCCTAACCCGATTGGGCCCGGTTTGGGCCTAGCCCACTGACCTTTCCGCCTTAAAACGTCCATATCTCCTTATCCCGATGTCACTTGTGAGACCACGACCCATGGTTGGAAAGATAATTCAATTATCTACAACTTCTATCTTTGGTGTTTTTCCAAATTCCAAACTTATAATACCGTTTCTGCCCCTCGAAGTCAGATCACCCGAAAACGTTACTTAAAAATATTTGTTTGGAGGACTTCCACTTTGATTTGGCTCAAGGGTCCTTCTTGAGTTATGTTTAACTTCACATATGTGATTCATATAAATTGTTGCAACCAACTTAAAATATTCCAACGTATAAAATACGGGATATAACATTAAGGTATTTGAAAGTTGAAAAACTTGGATTGTACAAGGAAATAGAAAAAGGGTCATAAATGTGGGAATAGTGTCACTTTTGAGTTAATGTTTGGATTGAGTCATGATTCTTGATACATTATGATTATAATCATGTTATAGATGATGTTGAGAATATGGGATAGATGCCGTATATGAATGAACGTAGTTGTGTGATATGATCGTGAATATGGGTGATTGGAAGTGAACTGAGAAGTAAGGATAATGTAGGTAGATAAAGGCTATTGTTATGATGTTGAGAATGTTATTATTGATGTTTGGGAGTTGATATATGATATGGAGGAAGTCGTATAAATAAAGGAGATGATGTCTAATTTTCTCTAGCTTTAGTCATGTATGCTAAGTTATCGATTTCCTAATGATATTATAGCTCTAATGAAGGTAGAAACGTGAGCATTGAAGGAGAATGTGCAAGTGATAGAATTGTTGAACGGAAAGGTATGTAAGGCTAAACCTTCTTTCATTAGGCATGGTTCTTTGGCCAAATATCTATTCTTCTATGAGCCTATGATATTCTCCAATGACTCTATCTCTAAAAAACTACTAAGCTTATGATCCTCGATATGGTACGATTGTACTAAATCCCTTATACGACTAGTAATCCTCTAAGGATAGATGTAATGAACGACGATAGTAATGATGCTAAAGATGCTGATGAGCTTGGATGTATGTGTGCCTATATATGGCTATTATGAAGCCCCGAGCCTATATGGTCGGGTAAAATATAGTAAATATGTATATATGTATAATGCGCGCGCACAACTGCAGTTGGGTATGGATAACCCTGAGCCTTGGTAGGGCCAGGTATGTATAACGCTGAGCCTTGGTAGGGCCAGGTATATGAAACACCGAACCTTCGTGGTCGGGTATGCTATATAAATGCTATGGATATGACATCAATACGAGTACGAATATGCTAAGTATATATAAATGCTATGTAAAGACTATGTCTATGCAATGTATATGAGATGAATATGAGTATGAATGGAAATATGAATACGAATACGAAAATGGATACGAAAGGTAAATGAGTATGGATACGTACACGGATACGGATATGGACGTATGTACACGGATACGCAATAGAAATGGAATGTCCCTATGAAAAGCAAGTAAGTGCTATGACGATGATACTATTATCTCCCATCCTATGCTATTTCATATGTTATCTATTATGCTTTCATATTGATGTTGATCATGCTTTACATACTCAGTACATTCTTCGTACTGATGTCCTTTTGTTTGTGGACTCTGCGTCATGCCCGCAGGTGGCTAGGGAGATAGATTTGATCCATAGCTTCATTATCCCGGGACTACATAGCGGGGCTCCATTTCGTTTGGAGCTACAGCATTTGGGTATAGATTCTTTTGTGTACATATTCATGGGCACGGCGGGATCCTGTCCCGCCTATATGACATGACGTATTCTTCTTAGAGGCTCGTAGACATGTGTATATGGTTAGATGTGATTGTCTTTGTCGGCCTATATTTTGGATATTATTTTGTTAAGCCTCGTCGGCTTATGTACATTTATATGGGCATAGTTGCTAATGATGATATAAATGAATTGTTGCCCAATGGGATTAGTATGATGATGAATGAAAAGTATGATTTAGCTATGTGGCTCACCTAGATGTAATGTGAAAGCATGTACAGAGGTGCCCGGGTGGGTTAGCACCGGGTGCCCGTCGCGGCCCTCCGGTTGGGACAATATACATATATATGTAATGGCCTAGGCCCTTTTCCCTTTAAAAAACCGAACTGAGCAAGGCCCAAAGAGACCTGACCCAGCCCACCTTACTTATTAAGGGGGTAAACCCCTTTCTCATTTCTTATTCCACACCAAACACACTTTCTGCACCTCCCCTTCTCCCATTCCCTAACCCTAGCGTGCCGCCACCTATTACTCCATTCTCTATCCTCATCAACCGGACATTTTTGGAAAATTTTTAGAGAACCACAGTTCGTTCAGTGCTTGCCATGGTTTGTTTTGGCAAAGCATTAATTGCTTCAACAAGTCACAACCTTCTCTCTACCAAATGACACCTAAGCAAGGTAATACGCACCCTTTTTTACCTTTTCTGGATCAAACATTACATATTTTAGCAGATTATTGTTGTATTTGAATTATTAAAGGTCGATTCTTTTTGGTCCATGAGGTCTTGAGTCGGGTCGACCTGGAACAATCTGACCGTGTATGCTTATATTTCTTCAAATCCTAGCCGTAGACTTCTTAGATCAAAGGTTTGCATCTAAAAAACGCACAAGTCCCACATCGAAAAGTTAGGGTTTCTCTCATTTTATACGGGTTCTATAAATAGAAACCCAAACCTCAAAGTTTAATAGACCTTGATTCGCACAAAGCCTGGATTTCGAGCGTTTAACTCGAAATTAAGTTTATTAGTAAAAAAAATTGTACTTAGGTACAAAAGTTAGGTATCTAGTCTTAAAATTTGCTTCTTACTTGTTTTTATTTGGGTGGCTGAGTTCGAGACTTGGAAGCACAAAAGGCTCCAGATTCATTCTTGTCTCGGTTGCGCAACAAAAAGGTAATTGCTTGTCATTTTATTACCTTTTATTTAATTTTGCTTAGTTTAGATGTTAATTTAGTTATGTGCTGCTTAGTTTAATATTGTGCTTGTTGATTTAGATGTTGGTTTGTTTGTTATGCTGTTAGTGTTAGTCTTAGTTCATTGGTTCTATGGTTCTGCTTAGACTAAGTTGCTTTTAAAAAATGTCTTGGTTATTGATTAGCCATTTAGATCATTGATGTACTTGTGTATGTTGTTTTGAATCTTAATGTTCGAAATAGTCTAAGCTAGATAGGAATTTATTGTGACTGGTTTAATTAAGTTTTGGTGATAGACCACATTAAGTAAACGAAATCTGAAAACTATTTAGTGCAAGTTAAAAGGGGAAATGTTGATACTGTGTTTTGCTATATATGCATTAAGTGAACCTGTAAATTTGTGAACAAGAAAAATGAAATGATAGTGTTGTTCCTCTGCTTTAAATATATAACTTAATAACCTCAAATGGTAGTTAGGTTGAAACATGGAGTTATTCTGATTGCTTAGTGCCATAGGGGTCCGAAATCCCTCTTTAAGACTTTAGTTTGAATAGGTGTTTTCTAATTGACTTGTTTTGGACCTTGTTGATCCTACAGCCCTTGTGTTATGGGAACTTGTCTGTGTTTGAAGTTCTGAAGAGGATCACTTTGGTTTTAAAATTAAGAAGATGAATTTTGAAACTCAAACCTGATCTCTTATTGTTAAGATAGGATCAAATGACTCTGATTAATCAATAGAATGAACTATAAAAGGCTTGTGATGCTGTATTTGATTTGACAATACGGATTCTGTGATGTTAAAGTTTCTTTTTGGGATTAAAGCATGTATTTGAAATTCAGAATAGACTGTCCTATGGTGTTGAAATTCCGAGGATGAATGTTTCTAAGGGGGGAAGGATGTCACACTCCGTATCTTCGAAGAGCACTTATCCAATTTGAAACATAAGTACGTTGAGTTAGGGTTAAGTAAAACCATTTTGGAATATAAGGAGCAAGCATTATTAAACATATTTAATGAGTGAAGGATGTATATAAGGTATACCGGAAGGTTTTATAAGGAAATGAGTGGAAGAAATGAAGTAGTACGACTTTGGAGAAAGGATGGGTAATGTTTTGTGTGAAGATTTTGGTCCAACTTGGGAGACGAATATCTCTTAGCATATGAAGTGTTTTAAGGTGAAGCAAAAGCCTAAAATGAAGTTCGTCGAGTCTGGTTTCCAGCGCAATAAACTGCTCGTCGATAGGACATCGGAGTAGAGAATTATGAACGTTACAAGTTCCGCTGACAGAGCAGAAACGCGTGCTACGAGCGCTACGGATAACCGACACCTTACAAGATCTTTGCTATAGTAAATTGCTACAGTGACCCGACCGAATTTGACCCTATATAAAGGGAAACCCCCCCCCCCCCCCTTTTCCATCAGATTTTGCTAGAAAAATCCAGAAATTGAAGAGAGAGAGTGAGGGAAACAAGAAGTAAGCAATTTTCAAGTGACGGAGTATTAATCGAAGCTCGGATAAACACATGGTTGTGATTCTAGTATTGTTTTGCGGTGAATTTTAGCGTGGATATTGAGGATATTGCTGTTTTAACAAGAAAAAAGGTATGAATCTTTCTCTTTTGGTATTATTTAAGGCTTATTTATGGAGATAAAGTCGCTAAATAATTGTATAATGGGTTGATTAGTTATGGAAGTTGGAAAACAGCGTGTGGGCTGTTCTATGGAATACTTTGGTGTTGGAAATGATGTTATGGATGTTGGTATTGTTTTTGTTGTTGTTGTTGGTTGTTGCATTGTGATTTCAGGCTAGGCATATAAACAGGGGAGGTGCTGCCCGAATTTCGACAGATTCTAAGCCTAATAATAGTATGAATGGTTTATATGTAGATTTACGAGCTTGGAAGGATAAACGTTGAGCGACTAAGGCAACCGAAAGGTATGTTAAGGCTCGTCCCTTTCTTTCAAAGGCATGATTCCTACATTAGGATTTTATAAATGTTTCCATATCTTCATTGTTATCAAAAGTTAAAAGTCTATGATTCCAAGGCATGATTCCTTCCCCGATAACCCGTAAATGTTTTTCCAAAATGTCCGTATTTTTCCAAAACAGAGGTTTATGATTTTGTAAGTTCTTATGACAACAAGGATGGACATGTTTTTATCATGACGACAATGATGCCAAAGATGAGAATATTTTCTATGATGACTATGATGAGAACGATTTCATGTTTAAAGGTTCCAAGTTATGATTTCAATGACGATATGAGATTATTGAGCTATCTTTTGACTTCCTTAATTTTATTCATTGTTATTAGTCTCACCTTATAATAATTGTTCCTTCAAGGTGAGATAAAGCGATGATGACTATTCCATAATATAATCGGAGGTTACCGACCTTACGTCACTCCGATAGAGACATAACTTTCCTTGGACTCTCATGCATGCTGCTTATATGATATATATATATATATATATATATATATATATATATATATATATATATATATATATATGTATATGGGGAATATGGGAAAAAGGGCCAGAGTGTTATATACGCGTAACCACCTGATTAGTTGGTATAATATGACATGATATCATCCCGGAAGCGGGATGCCCGGACGCGGGACATATGTTGTTAAATGGATCGGAGCCGACGCCTCGGCAATATGATATGTTCTATTTTCTATATATATGAACAAGAAATGTTTTTCAAAAGAAAGCTAGCATGCATGGCATTCTCCCTAAGAGGCACTCACATGTACAGGTTATTCTTTTATCTCACAATATGCTCTATATTTCCGTTATGTTATTGTTCATACTTTACATCTCTTATTATATTACTATTCATGCCTTACATACTCGGTATATTACTCGTACTGACGTCCCTTCTTGTGGACGCTGCGTTCATGCCCGCAGGGTCAGGTAGCCAGTCGGACGATTCACAACAGTAGGACCTCCCCTCAGCGGCAGTCGTTACGCTCCATTGATCCGGAGCTCTAGTCCTTTTGGTACGCTATTCGGTTACGTACATATATGGGTACGGCAGGGCCTTATCCTGTCATTTCTACAGTTTGTACTCCATAGAGGTCTGTAGACAGTGATATATAGTCGTGATATTATGCAGCCTCATCGGCGTGTATTTTGTTGTACAGTATATATGTGTGGTGAAAAATTGGCTCACGCTGTTATTCTCAGTGTTTATGTTTATATGTATGTGTTGGCCGTGAGTTCCCGGTACGGTGTCTTTTATGTTGGTTGTTCGGGAGACGAGTCTGGCTCGATTACGGATTGTGTATGGGCCCGGGATAGTCGGTGAGCGATAAATGCAAGCATAGGAGTGCTTGGCCAGTAGTGGTCGGGCACTTGTTACGGCCCATCAGTTTGGGTCGTGACAATAACCTAACCCTATTACGAATTCTCTTGAATGTATAATTTGCGAGCTTGGAGGAAAACGTTTAGTCGCTAAGGAGACATAAAGGTATGTAAGGCCATTTCCTTTCTTTCGAAGGCATGACTCCTATATTACAATTTCCTCTCTGTGTTTCCATGACCTTCTTACATCCCAAGAATGAAAGCTAAAGGTTCTTAAGAGCCTCTTATAAGAAAGAGAAAAGATGCGTTCTATGATAATGATGATGATGATGATTCTAATTCTAGAGATTCCAAAGTTTATAAATTGATACTATTATGAGATGGATGATCGTATTTGTATGATCCTCTGATATCATTCGTTGTTGGCCATCTCACCTTATGATACTAGTTCCTTCAAGGAGAGACCTATCGATGATGATTGTTCCATAATGTAATCGGAGGTTACCGACCTTATGTCACTCCCATGGGGACGTATCTTTCACTTGAGCTCTCATGCATGCTTCATGTTATGTATATGTAAGAGTACACCGTGCCTAGTTGTCCGGGCAGACACCACTATGATGGGTGTAGTGGGCAGCTTATGATTACACCGAGCCTAGTTGGCCCGGTAGACACCACTAGTGGGCGGCTTGAGATGGTTACCCCGGACGCGGGAGGCCCGGACACGGGCTAATGATGATCACACTGTACCTATATGGGCGGGCAGTTTATATATGCATACATGATATAATGTTGTTTATTATAAAAGTTAGCATGCACGATTCCGCCTTAAGAGGCAATCAGTTACAGGTTATCTCTTCATCTTATGTTCTCTTATTTCTTTATTATGTTGCTATACATGCCTTACATACTCAGTACATTTTTTGTACTGACGTCCTTTTCTTTTATGGATGTTGCGTTTATGCCCGCAGATTGACAGGGAGACAGCGCACACACTTAGGAGCTCTTCAGCAGATATACAGGAGCACTCCACTACTCCAAAGTTGCAGCTCATTGTATATTCTTTTATGTACATACTTGGGCATGGCGGGATCCTATCCGGTCCGTATAATCTCTGTACTCTAGTTAGAGGCTCGCAGATACATACGTATGGGTAGTAGATGTGTTACGGTCTCTTTAGCCTCATGGGCTGTACATATATTTATATTTTGGGGAGTAATCAAAAATCGTTTCATAGTTAGCTTTGCTTGAGAATTATGTTGATCCAGGTTGAGTATGATGATGAGCATGTAAGGAGTACTCGGGAGGTTAGCTCCGGTTACCCGTCATGGCCCTCTAGTCGGGGCGTGACAAAAGTGGTATCAAAGCAGTTCCGTCCTAGGGTGTGTCTACGAGCCGTGTTTAGTAGAGTCTTGTTTATGGGTGTGAAGCGCGCCACACTTATAAAAAATAGGTTGCGGGGCATTTAGGAATAATGACCTTCTTTCTTCTTCATAGATCGTGCGATAGAGCTATAACGTAAGATTTCTCTTTTCCCTAATTGTGCATTATGATTTCAGCTATGCCAATGAAGAGGAAAGCAACAGCTGCCCAGAAAGGCAAGAATACGATAGGAAGGCAGATTGAACAGGAGCCGCCGGTAAATATAGAAGAGGGGGAATCACATAATGAGGCTCCATTTTGTACCTCTCAAACTCCGCCCATTGTAGAGGAGCATAAAGGGGTCTCTACTACAGCTCCAGTTCCTCCACCGGGTGCTTCGGGCCAACAGATGACCGTGGCTATTCAGTTATTGACCCAGCTAGTTGCTGCTCAAGCTCAGCGACAGAGTGCGGGCCCAGGTGATAGAGCGACTAGTGCAAAGGCCCGTGATTTTATGAGTTTGAATCTTCCAGAATTTTTTGGGTTAAAGCCGGATGAAGACCTGCAGGGCTTCATAGATGAGATCTTTGAAGACGCTGAAAATAATACATGTATCTGATACTGAGTCAGTGGAGTTAGCGTCCGATAGATTGCGAGATGTAGTCGTTCTATGGTATAATAATTAGATATCTTCGAGAAAGGAGAATGCACCTACCCCGGTATGGCAGGAATTCGTAGATGCTTTCATCTGCCATTATTTGCCACCTGAGGTCCGTCGGGCCCGAGCTGACAGGTTTTTGAATTTAAAGCAAGGGAATATGAGTGCTCGGGAGTATAGTCTCCATTTTAATTCATTGGATAGATACGATTTGGCTATGGTAGTCGATATGGGAGATCAAGTGCATCGATTCATGAGTGGCTTAGGGCCACACTTGATCAAAGATTGCTTGACAGCTCCACTCCAAGAAGGGATGGATATTTCTCGTATTCAAGCCCATGCCCAAAATTTAGAAGAGCAGCAGCAGCCGCACAGGGGTGAGTGTGATATTAATAGAGGGTATAGTAAGAGGGCCAGATCTGCCGATGCTAGTAGTGAGTATAGAGGGGGCCAGATGCAACAGTATTCTAGATATTCGGGACAATCCGTGACTAGTGCACCTCTTCGGTTTGCGGGTAAGAGATTTGACCACCCCATTTATTCTGGACCGGGTCAGAGTTCGAGAGTTTCAGGTTCCCATTTTGAAGGTGATCCGAGTCAGAGGAGACCACCATTACCACGATGTAGCCAGTGCGGTAGATTACATTCGGGTCCGTGTCACCGAGGATCAAATGCTTGTTTGTTATGCCTGTGGTCATATTGGGTATATGATGCGCGATTGTCCTTTGATGAGTGGTAGAGGTGAGGCCCAGCCTACAGGATCAGTAGCCGGTTCTTCTTCATCCGTGCGCCCCGTAGGGCAGACTCCCCAGACTTCAGCGGGCCGTGGCAGGGGCAGAGGGGTAGTATCCAGTTCGAGTGGCCCTCAGCCCCGTATATATGCATTAGCCGGACGGCAGGACCTTGAGTCCTCCCCTGACGTTGTCACAAGTATCCTATCAGTATTCTCTCATGATGTTTATGCATTGATTGATCCGGGCTCTACTTTATCGTATATTACTCCATATATTGCTGATCGTATTGGGGTGAAACCCGAGCCAATTAAATCTTTCGCGGTGTCTACTCCTGTTAGTGACCCGGTAATAGCTAGACAAGTATATAGAAATTGTACGATTATGGTAAATGATCATCAGACTACAGCTGATTTGATCGAGCTGGAAATGTTAGATTTTGACTTGATTATGGGCATGGATTGGCTAGCCTCCTGTCATGCTAATGTTGATTGCAGAACGAAAGTGGTTCGATTCCAATTCCCGGTAAAACTAGTGCTTGAATGGAAAGGTAATACAACGTCTCCAAGGGGTAGGTTTATTTCCTACCTCAAAGCGAGGAAGGTGATTGCTAAAGGCTATATTTATCATCTAGTCCGGGTTCATGACACCGAGGCAAAGCTGCCGACTCTACAGTCTGTTCCGGTAGTAAATGAGTTTCTGGATGTATTTCCAGATGAACTTCCAGGTCTACCATCGGAAAGGCAGATTAACTTTACTATTGATGTGCTACTGGACACCGAACCCATATCTATTCCTCCTTACAGAATGGCTCCTGCAAAATTGAAAGAGCTAAAGGTACAGCTGAAGGATTTGCTCGAGAAGGGATTTATTAGACCCAGTTCATCGCCATGGGGAGCACCTGTCTTGTTCGTAAGAAAGAAAGATGGTTCTTTGCGAATGTGCATTGACTATAGGCAGTTGAACAAAGTGACAATAAAGAATAAATATTCGCTTCCTAGGATCGATGATTTGTTCGACCAGTTGCAGGGTGCCAAATTGTTTTCATAGATATATTTGAGATCAGGATATCATCAAGTGAGAGTCAAAGAAGATGACATTCTGAAAACAGCTTTCCAAACTAGATATGGTCATTATAAATTTCGGGTAATGTCATTTGGTTTGACTAACGCCCTGGCAATATTTATGAATTTGATGAATAATGTGTTCAGGCCTTTCTTAGATCTATTTGTGATAGTGTTCATCGATGACATTCTGGTGTATTCTCAATCAGAAGCAGAGAATGCAGATCATCTACGTACTGTCCTTGGGATTCTTTGGACTCGAGAATTATATGCCATGTTTTCAAAATATGTGTTCTGGTTGAATTCTATCACTTTTCTAGGCCATATTATCTCAGCTGACGGTATTCGGGTTGATACTCAAAAGTTTAAGGCTGTGAAGACTTGGTCAAGGCCCACAATGCCTACAGAGGTCCGTATCTTTCTGGGACTAGCAGGCTATTATAGGAGATTTGTGGAAGGATTTTCCTCTATTTCAGCGCCATTGACGAAGCTAACTCAGAAATCAGTAAAATTTCAATGGACCGATGCTTGTGAGCGCAGTTTTCAGGAATTAATAGATAGATTGACTTCAGCCCTAGTCTTGACACTTCCAAAAGGATCAGAAAGTTATGTTGTTTATTGTGATGCCTCCGGTGTTGGGTTAGGCTGTGTGTTAATGTAGCACGGTAAGGTTATAGCCTATGCTTCTAGGCAGTTGAGGAAATATGAGAAGAATTATCCGACCCATGATCTTGAATTAGCTGCAGTAATGCATGCACTAAAGATGTGGAGACATTATTTGTATGGTGTTCATGTTGATATTTATACAGATCACAAGAGCCTCTAATATATCTTCACGTAGAAGGAGTTGAACCTACGATAGAGGCGATGGTTAGAGAGGTTGAAAGACTTTGATGTAAGCATCCTATATCATCCTGGAAAGGAAAACATGGTAGCGGACGCTCTTAGTCAAAAATCAATGGGCAGGTTATATGAATTTCAGCCCGAGAAGAGGGAGTTAACCCGTGAGCTCCAACAGTTAGCCAGCCTCTGAGTCCGTTTGATGGACTCGGGCAGTGCGGGACTTGCCGTCCATAACTCAGTTGTTTCATCTTTAGTGGTGGAAGTGAAGAAGTGTCAATACGAAGACCCCAAGTTGAGTTATTACAAAGGCATACTTCCTCAGAAGGAGAAGTCACCATTTGTGATTTTTACAGATGGAGTTCTTAAATATCGAGGCAGACTATGTGTTCCTGATATTACAGAGCTACGTCAACAAATTCTGGAAGAAGCCCATTATTCCCATTGTTCTGTTCACCCAAGAGCGACAAAGATGTACCATGATCTTAAGTTAGTGTATTGGTGGGACGGAATGAAGAAGGATATAGCAAAGTTTGTAGCTCAGTGCCTAAATTGTAAACAAGTGAAAATTGAGCATCAAAAGCCAGGAGGATTGTTGCAAACTATGGAAATTCCAACTTGGAAATGGAAAGTGATCAACATGGACTTTATTGTAGGCTTGCCTCGTTCTCGGCATAAGTATGACTCCATATGGGTGATTGTTGACAGACTCACGAAGTCAGCTCATTTTCTACCAGTCAGGACTACATACTCAGCAGAAGAGTACGCCAAGCTGTATCATAAGGAAATAGTGAAACATTATGGTGTTCCAGTGTCTATTATCATAGATAGAGGAGCACAATTTACCGTTAAATTTTGGAAGTCCTTTCAAGAAGATTTGGGAACTCAAGTGAGACTCAGCACAGCATTTCATCCACAGACTGATGGACAAGCGGAACGCACTATTTAGACCTTAGAAGATATGTTGCGGGCATGTGTATTAGATTTTGGGGGTAATTGGAATGATCATTTGTCACTTATTGAATTTGCATATAACAACAATTATCATTCCAGCATCCAAATGGCCCCGTATGAGGCTCTATACGGGAGAAGGTGTAGATCGCCAATTGGATGGTTTGAAGTAGGAGAGACGCGACTCATAGGTCGTAATTGATTCAGCAAGAGGTGGAAAAGATCAAGCTTATTCGAGATCGATTGTTAACAGCCTAGAGTCGTCAGAAATCTTATGCGGACAATCGTCGATGGAATTTGGAATTTTAAGTTAACGATTGGGTATTCCTCAAAGTGTCGCCGATGAAGGGCGTGATGAGATTCGACAAGAAGGGTAAGTTTAGTCCTCGGTATATTAGACCTTACAAGATTATGCGTAAAGTAGGCCAAGTGGCTTATGAACTAGATCTACCTCCAGAGCTTGAATCAGTTCATCCAATTTTTCATGTATCGATGCTCTGCAAGTGTGTTGGAGAACCTTCCAGAATCGTGCCGATAGACGATGTTCAAATTATTGAGAAGCTTTCTTATGAGAAAATACCCATTGCCATCTTAGATAGGCAGGTTCGGAAACTCAGAACCAAAGATGTAACTTCGGCAAAAGTTTTGTGGAGAAACAATAACAGAGAGGAAATGTCGTTGGAAGTAGAAGGAGATTGAAGTTCAAGTATCCGCATCTATTTCCACCCCTAGAAGAGGTTCAGATAGAGACATCATTGTCCCCAGGTATGTAATGCATCTTTGGATGATTTCTTGGTCGCGTGTGGCCAATATTGTTGTTGTGTTGAAGCCTTGTGAGGCATTGTATATCTTGGGTCGCTATGACAGGATGGTAGTGGTACAGTTATAGAGGAAACCCTGGGGAAATTTCTGCAAAATACTTAAGAGTTTAACATTCGGGGACGAATATTCTTAAGGAGGGAGGAATGCTACACTTGGAGGGAAATTCATGTTATTCGCATGATGAGTGCACTAACGTGAGTCGAAGGTGTACATGAATAGACTACAAGTAAGAAAGTATACTTAATAGATCTAATTAAGATTCCAAAGACATTTGAGGCAGGAGAAGAAAGCTCGTTAGGGAAAGTTAAGGTAGAGTCTTGTTTGGGAGAATTTCACATCATTTGAGTTGATCCATGCTTGACATCACTTAGAGGAAGAGATATAGGGCCCTTGGATGGTAAATGAAGTGTTATATAAGTGCCAAGAAGGTTTCATAAGGATTGGAGGTCAAGCGAATCAAAGGGAGCACGATTACGCAAAACCGGGCAAAATGGAGCAGTGTGCGCCCGTACACTATGCGCCAACTACCCAAATTGGGAGGTCTCACTGCCCAGGACCTCCTCTACGAAGTGGGGAGAGTATGAGACCACACACTCAGTGTGCATGGTCGGAAACTCTCCGCCAACTTGCTCGGTGTTATATCCCGTATTTTGTAAGTTGGAATATTTTAAGTTGGTTGCGACAAGTTATGGACAAGGCTATTTTTTCCGACTTTGTTTTAAGGCACAAGTTGCTTATAATTTTATTGGATGGAAATATTGAAGAAAAACTAGAGGCTAAAAGTTGCAAAAATCATTTCATGGAATGGCCAAAAGGGCCAAAGTGGCCGTGTACTTTGGGAGTGGGTCCCACCCATGGTTGGCCAATTACCTTATGCCATGAAATGGTACATGTGTTCATCTTATATTTGTGGGAGCTATATATATATATATATATATACAAGAGATGACTAAGCAAGGCACAATTCATCATTTTGCAAACTCTAGAAAATTTGAGAAACTTGAAGAGCAAGAAGGAGAACCATTCGGCCAAGGGGCTGGCCGAATATGGCCCCTAAAAATTGATCAAGAAAATTATTTTCTTCTAGCTTCTCTACCAATTGGGAGGTCCTCTACAACATGGAGTAGTTGTTGGAGCAAGCAAAGCGTTCATTCTTACGAAACAAATTCTAGCCGAGGGAAGAAGTTGAGTGGAAAAGGTAAGATTTAATCTCCTTTTGCATATGTTGTGGATGGTTCGAACATGTTGTGATGTGTAGGTGTGTATAAAAGTCGTGTATGTTGATGTTGAAAAACTGTCCAAGCCGTGAGTGGGCTGTTTTGGGATGACAAGGAATGAACTAATTTTATGTAGTATTTTGGTTGTTGGTTGTTGTGGATTCTATGATGTAAAATGAAGATTTAATGACTCAAGTTGAAGTTGTATTCGTGTGGGCTGTTTTGGAAGTTAATGTGGTTCTAATATAATTTCTTGTATTTATGAGAATGATAGTGTTAACGTGTGAATTGTTGGTGTAGTTGATGAATTTGGAAGAAAGAAATGTGTTGTTGTTGTTCCAATTGAATTTGGAAGGTTTCGGGTTATGTTACATATTGGTTGGGTTGTTTTGAATATTGTGTGGATTGGTTGGAGTGTTCTTGAGTCGTGTTTGAATGGTTTCGGATTTGCGCTTGAATGTGTGAGCATTGATGTTGGCTTGATTATATGTGGTTGATTTGAATATAAAGGGAATGTTGTTGAATTATGTAGAGAAGAGTTACTAACGTTAGAATGCGTTTTGAATTGATTGTTCATGTTGTTAATGTGGTTGTTGGTATTGTTGTTGGTGATTTGGCCGAGTTGAATTCTCGAGGTTGTTGAATTTACAGGGGAAATGCTGCCCAAATTTCTGTAGATAAAGTGCTAGCTTGGAATTGGACTCCTAAGTGCTTGTGATTAATGTTTGGTGTCTAACAACGTTGTTGTAGATCGTGGGAAGCCTGAGACTTAGGTTTGGATTATCTTAGAAAGCGGACGAGGTATGTAAAGCCTAACCTTTCTTTATTTTGGCATGTCTTAGATGCAAGTAAGATATGACATGATATGTGCCTTGGGGTAACTCCATTCTTAAGTTCCGAGCATGTTTACGATTCTTATTTGCTTCTTGATATTGACATCCTTAATATAGTCGAGCTATGGTCTTCATGTCTTTTATATGGTTGGTCTTCAAATGTTGCATAAAGAATTTTTGTTCTTAAAAGATTCTATGTCTAAGAATGGCCGTAACTTTTATAGATGGAACCGGATCGCTTCGATATGTTCGTAGAAAGTCCTAAAGTGGATAATGTCCGTAACTTTCATATATGGTCTCGGATTGCTATGATATGTTCGTAAAAGTGTTCTATAATGGAAAATGCCCGTAACTTTCATAGGCGGGCTCGGATTGGCTCGATATGTGTTTATGATCCCTAAGACGTTATATGACATGTTTCGTAATGATATTTCAAGAGTCCTAAGTGTGACTATTATTTGGATACTCGAGCGTTGATTTTTCTACTTATCTATCGAGTCTGAGACGATGATTTGTATGCATATGGTTTCTCACTACTCTGCTCGTGCGAGCTGTTATTAGTTCTTTCACTGCGTCCCGGGCCAGGGCATGTATTCGTGCAACCCCCATCGCATTGTCACCGCGTCCCTCGCTAGAGGGCGGGACACGTTATTCACCGCGTCCCTCGCTGAGGGTCGGGGGCATGTTATATGATATGATGATGGCGCCGGCCCGTGATGGGCCGAGTATGATATACATGATGGAGACGGGATCTCTTGACCGAGTCCCCGTTAGAGCCGGGACACGCTATTCACCGAGTCCCTCACTAGAGGGCCGGGTACTGTATATATATATATATATGTATATGATGGCATGATATTATGATGACATGATGATATGATGATTTTATTTACCGCGTCCCTTACTAGAGGGTCGGGGCACGTTATATATACATGATATGATGATTTTTATCTACCGAGTCCCTCACTAGAGGGCCGGGACACGTTATGTATATGCATATGTATTACATGATATTGACATGCATGATTTATGTTTCAGAAGCAAGCCTTATGATTCTCTATACTCCTTATTTCGGAGGACCCCGTTTCCGTATTTCATGTTTTACATGCTCGGTACATAATGCATGCGATCCCCTTTCTTCGGGATCGCGTTTCATGCCACGCAGGTGTATACAGATGAGCAGAAGGTGTTCCAGCGGGATTGGCGACTCCATTTCCTTCCGGAGTGCTGCCGAGTCAGAGTATTTATGTCATGATATCTTGAGTTCTGTTAGAGAGTTTGCAGACAGAGTCATGTATATAATATGTCAGTTTTGTAAGCGGCTCTATAAGCCGATGTATCATTATACATTATATCACAGATTTCATATGATTACAGATTCTATTCGATTTGAGAAAGATGAAAAGTATGTTATTCTTTGAAAAGCTTTCTTTGTGCACTCATTTCACGATTTAAGAGTCTGGTATGATTATGAGTATTATGAGGGTCAGCGAGTTCGCTCAGCCCTAAGTAAGGGTCGGGTGCCCATCACGCCCTATGGAAAGTTAGGGTGTGACACTCGGGGGCGAAAATGCCAGCTTTTTAAATCCCAAACGACCCTAAGTTCATTTCTAACTTCTCCCACTTATTTCTCCACCTCTCTATACACTTCCAAGGAGTTCTTGAAGGTTCCATACCACTCCAAATCTTTCCATAACCATCAAAAGAGAGAATCATCATTTACACCCCAAGGTAATCCAAGAAAAGTGATTGTTCTTAGTTCCTTGCAAAGTTGGAGTGAACTTGATCTTGAAGGGAGTTGAGCTAGGCGAGATTCCTTAAAAATAAGGTATGTTTCTCATCTTATTTATATGGTTGGATGGATGTAATGTTTTAGTTATTCCTTAGAAAGGAAAAGAATTAAAGTGGAGAATGCATAGATGTTGTTGTAAGGAAGATGCTATGGTGCAACCTGAAAAAGAGGATTTTGATGGGAATCAATGTTAAATTGAATATAATTACTTGAATATGATATTATGGATGTTGACAGTATGCCTTGGGAGTTGTTTTATGATATGGTGGAAGTTAGAGAAATAGGGGAAATGCTGCCCAAATTCCGTTAGCCCTTCAGTTGCTCTAAATTGAACATAAGCGTGTTGTCCATAACCTAACCATAGTACAAATTCTCTTGAATGTATAATTTGCGAGCTTGGAGGAAAACGTTTAGTCGCTAAGTAGACATAAAGGTATGTAAGGCCATATCCTTTCTTTCAAAGGCATGACTCCTATATTAGGATTTCCTCTCTATGTTTCCATGACCTTCTTACATCCCAAGAATGAAAGCCAAAGGTTCTTAAGAGCCTCTTATGAGAAAGAGAAAAGATGCATTCTATGATAATAATGATGATGATGATTCTAATTCTAGATATTCCAAAGCTTATGAATTGATACTATTATGAGATGGATGATCGTATTTGTATGATCCTGTGATATCATTCGTTGTTAGCCATCTCACCTGATGATACTAGTTCCTTCAAGATAATACCTATCGATGATGATTGTTTCATAATGTAATCGGAGGTTACCGACCTTATGTCACTCTGATGGGGACGTATCTTTCACTTGAGCTCTCATGCATGCTTCATGTTATGTATATGTAAGAGTAAATCATGCCTAGTTGGCCGGGCAAACACCACCACGATGGGTGTAGTGGGCAGCTTATGATTACACCGAGCCTAGCTGGCCGGGCAGACACCACAAGTGGGCGGCTTGAGATGGTTACCTCGGACACGGGCTAATGATGATCACACCGTACCTATATGGGCAGGCAGTTTATATATACATACATGATATGATGTTGTTTATTATAAAAGTTATCATGCATGATTCCGCCTTTAGAGGCAATCAGTTACAGGTTATCTCTTCATCTTCTGTTCTCTTATTTCTTTATTATGTTGCTATACATGCCTTACATACTCAGTACATTATTCGTACTGACGTCCTTTTATTTTATAGACGCAGCGTTTATGCCCGCACGTAGACAGAAAGACGGTGCAGACACTTAGGAGCTCTTCAACAGATATACAGGAGCACTCCACTGCTCCAGTGTTGCAGCTCATTGGTATATTCTTTTGTGTACATATTTGGGCATGGCGGGGTCCTGTCCCGTCCGTATAATCTCTCTACTCTAGTTAGAGGCTCGTAGATACCTACGTGTGGGTAGTAGATGTGTTACGATCTCTTTGGCCTCGTGGGTTGTACATATATGTATATTTTGGAGAGTAATCGAAGATCGTTTCATAGTAAGCTTTGTTTGAGAATCGTCTTGATCCAGGTTGGGTGTGATAATGAGAATGATGAGGAGTACTCGGGAGGTAAGCTTCGGGTACCCGTCATGGCCCTCTAGTCGAGTCGTGACAGCGGCCCATCTGGTTTTAGAAAAAGGGAAAATTTAAAGGCTTGGGCCAAAGCCCACTGGAACATTTTTTATTTAAAGTTGTTTTAAAGCTCAATAGCACAAAGGCTAATCAAAATTGTTATAATTCATATACTGTTATATCCCGTATTTTGTACGTCGGGATATTCTGAGACAAGTGTGAAAAATTAAGAGTAAGACTACTTTCCGATTTTGTTTTAAGGCATAGGTTGCCTATGATCTCATTGGAAGGAAATATTAAGGAGAATTTGGGGCTAAAGTGCAATTATGGAAACTTATGTCTCATGAAATATGGGGCCAAAAGTGAAGCTTTGGAAACTTGGAATTCAAAAAAAAAAAAATAAGAGAAAAGAGAGGGAGGTGGCCGGCCACATGGAAGTGTGGGCCATGGCCATGTGTATCAATTATATATGTGTGTGTATAAGATGATTAAGTCATTTTTATCATTGTTGCCTTAGAAATTTCAAGAAAATGGGAGAAGGCTCAAGAATGGCCATTCGGCCAAGCAAAAAAAAAACCGAGAGAGGGAGAGAGAGCCAAGAGAGTGATCATGAAAAATTCTTTTCTTCAAGCCTTCCTACTAATTAAAAGGTCCTCTACACCATGGAGTAATTGTTGGGATATGCAAAACATTCTTTCTTGCAAATCATGAGCTAGCCGAGAGGTGAAGTGGGTGGAAAGAGGTGAGGTTTAATCTTCTTTATATGTTTTGTAAGTGTTTGTGCATGTTGTGATAGGTAGAAACAAATGAAGCTCATAAAAATATAGAGTCATTGTTGTGGCCGTGTATATATATATATTGTGTAGGGTAGGAATGAAGAACTAATGTTATTTGGTGTTTGGTTGATGTTGTTGTGAATGGTTTGAACATGTTGTGATGTGTAGGTGTGCATAGGAATTGTGTAGGTTGATGTTGGAAGAAATTGCCAAGGCCGTGTGTGGGCTGTTTTTGGAGGCCAAGGTGAATCAAATATATTTTCATGTAATTACGATAATAATGTTGTCAATGGTTGAATTGTTGGCGTAGCTTATGAGTTTAGAAGGAAAGAAATGTGTTGTCGATGTTTACTTGGACTTGGAAGGTTTCGGGTTGTCTTGTATGTTGGATGGGCTGATTTGAGTATTGTGCGGATTACTTGAAATATTCTTGAATCTTGATGAAATGATCTCGGATTAGCATTTGAATATGTGAATGTGAGCATTGGTATTGAATTGATCGTATGTAGTTTATTTGAATATAAATGAAATGCCGTCGAAATGTGTAGAAAGGAATTATTAATGTTTGAATGCCTTTTGACTCATTTATGGATATTGTTAGTATGGTTTTTGGTTTGGTTGTTGTTGATTTAGCCGAGTTGAATTCTCGGGGATGTCCGATTTATAGGGGAAATGCTGCCGAAATTTCTGTAGAAAAAGTAATGGCTTGGAATTGGATTCTTCGATGTTTATGACTAATATTCGATATTTATTGACGTTGTGTAGACCTTGGAGAGTCGAGATTTGAATTCGGATTAGCTTAGGAAGCGGCTAAGGTATGTAAAGCTCAACCTTCCCTTCGTTGGCATGTCTTAGTTGAAAGTAAGTTATGACACGAATTTCGAGGTAATTCTATTCTTGCGATCCGAGCGTGTTTATGATCCGTATTTGTTTCCTGATATTCATACTCTTGATGTAGTCAAATTATGGTCTTTATGGTTTTCGTATGAATGGATTTCAAAGATTGCATAAAAGTTTGTTTTCAAAAAGGGATTTGGTTCCTAAACGATTCCGAAACTACGAACATCCGTAACTTTCACATAAGGGCTCGGATCGCTTCGATTTGTTCGTAGAAAGTTCTAAAGTGAATAATGGTTGTAACTTTCCGAGGCGGAGTCGGATTGGTTTGGCGTAAGTCTATGATCCCTATGATTTTGTTAATACGTTTACGATATATGCTATGTTTCCGAATAACGTCCGAAAGATATTTCATACCACTACGGTCCGACTTTCAAATGATATTCTGTTTAGACTACTTCATTGAGCCTATGATGATGTTTTATATGCATATGGTTTGTCACTACTCTGCTCGTGCCAGCCTCAATGTATCTTTCACCGAGTCCCGGGCCGGGTACGTATTCGTGCACATTCCTCTGCATTGTTCACCAAGTCCCTCATTAGAGGGCCGAGTACGCTATATATGTATATATGTATATGATGATGGGGATGGCGGCCAGGATGGCATACCGAGTCCCTTGCTAGCGGGGCCGGGACACGCTTCACCGAGTCCCTCACTAGAGGGCCGGCACGGTATGTATATATATATGATGGCATGATGACATGATTATGATATGATTTACTCACCGAGTCCCTCACTAGAGGGCCGGGTACGGTATATATGTACAATGATATGATTTTACTCACCGAGCACCTCATTAGAGGGCCGGGTACGGTATATATGTACGGTACTATGATGATACGATTATGATATGATTTTATCTACCGATATATGTATATGTATGATAAATGTTTTTCGAAAGGCAAGCCTTATGATTTTTTTTCGTACTCTTTACTTCAGTATGATCCCGCTTGTTGTATTTCATGCTTTACATACTTAGTACATATTCCGTACTGACCCCCTTTCTTCGGGGGCTGCGTTTCATGCCGCGCAGGTACACCCAGATGAGTTGATGATATGAGCAGGAGATGTTCCAGCGGGATTGGCGAGCTCCACTTTCTCCGGGGTGCTGCCGAGTCAAAGTATTATGATATGGATTCATGTTCCGTGTTAGAGACTTTGCAGACAGTGTTGTGGGTATTAGATGTCGGTTATGCAAATGGCTATGTATAGCGATGTATTATTATGCGTTGTGTTATAAGTTTCATATGTTGCAAGATTTTATTTGATTTGAGAAAAAAACAAAAAACATATTGTTCTTCGATAAATTTTCGTTATATATGTATATTTGTGTCATGATTTGAAAGCCAGCGTGATTATGAGTATTAGGTGAGTCAGCGGGTTCGCTCGGCCCTAAATAAGGGTCGGGTGCCCATCACACCCTAACAGAAATTAGGGTGTGACAAATTGGTATCAGAGCGGTTCGTCTTGGGGGTTGTCTGCAAAGTCGTGTCCGGTAGAGTCACATTTATGGTATGAAGCGCGCCACATTTATAAACAGGAGGCTACGGGGCATCTAGGATGGTTACTCTTCTTTGACATCTTAGATCGTGCGATAGAGCCAAGTCATAGGAAATGAGATTTCTTCCGCTAACTTTTGATTGCAGCAGGAGAAAGGTATCGACAGAAGAAAGCGATTAACGATGTTGGAAGTTACGAAGTACGAAGGTAAGCAAGGTATGCAAGGCATATGTCAGGTAAGATATTAAAGTACGATTAAAATACAAGTTGAGATCAAAAAGGGAAGTAAACAAGAAAGTGTGACAAAATTGAGTTGGGCATACAAGATATGTTTATTATTATTTTTGTACTGTCCATGATGTTGGGAGCCCTGTGAGGCCGTGATATGATATGATATATATATATATATATATATATATATATATATATATATATATATATATATATATATATATATATATATATTACCCTGTGAGGCATTGTTGGTATTTCCTGTGTACAGGTTTGAGATAGTGACAGTTACAGAGGAAACTCTGCCGAAATTTTCCCAGAAATAAAGTGAAAATGAGGTATAGGTTGTGGTATGTCTGGAAAGGTCGAGCCAATAGTAATGATAAAAATTTGACTAAGTTACGAGTATGGCCGACACCGAGAAAGAAGTTAATTGTTGAATTGGGCATAATGGTAATTAGAAATTCGATATCGACACGGTGAAAGGAATTTGGGAAAGACTTGTAGCCCTAACGGTGATCCAGAAAAGGGCTAGCAAGTTGTGACGGAGTGTTATTTAAGGTGCTGACCGAATTAACAAGTAGGGATGAATTACGACGAGTTGATAGTAAAAGAAGTAATAGTACAATTAAGACAAGAGTACGGAGGAAAAGAATCGTGATGGATATGAACGTATTGATAAGACAGTTGGGAAATATTAAAGATAAAGTTGGCTAGAAAAGAAAAAGGGTTACGAAGTGGCACATTGTAGGGTCGATCATGAATAAGATATAATGCGAGCATGATGAAGATTGTTATGAAATAAGTAAAGCCTAGTGAGAAAGTGGCCAAAGCTACGATGTGATCTATGTAGCTGGAATATAACGGCAAGTGTGAAATGGAAAAGTGAGCTATAGAGCAAATAAGCGAGACTTATAAAGTTTTGTGAAGAGAGTTTGGAGTAAGTGTTATACGATAGTGGAAATGATAGTGAGCGTAAGAAAAGAAAGGGTAATCGGAAGGAGAGAATGGGAAGAGAGCGAGATAACAGTATAATAGTAGATTATGACATGTGTAGCTAAGGACACGAGTACTATAAGTGACGGGAATGTGAAAGACTCGGTTACAGAAGAGACGAGGAACGGGGCAAAATGGGAGCAGAAATCCAAAGGCCGGTAATCAAGCATCTATAAGTAATGACGATCAAAGTGAGCTCGTCGCCATTGGGGACTTGAAAGTTCAGGACGAAAAGTAATCACATCCACAGGTGAAAGGCGAATACCGAGGACCAAAGGAGGGCAAAATGGTAATTATGTTACGAGGGCGTGTTGAAATCTGTGAAGGCTTCAATTTACCCCAGACTACGTGATGGAGGTCATGCGATAAAGTGGACGCAGTTATACGGACGTTAAAGTGTCGTATTCCGCCAGAGTTCCGAGGTTAAGCGTGCTAGAGTGAGAGAAATTCTAGGATGGGTGACCCCCTGGGAAGTTTTCTGAAAATTTTACAAATTCAGACGCAAGAAGTAAATGAGGAGTTAGAGTGATTTAAGGATAAATTAAGAGTCTGAGGAGTGGATAGAAACCCTAAAAGGTCGCGCAGAACGGAGCGAATTAGACCGATAAAGAGGAAGAAGGTACATCGCAGCTCTAGAATTAGGGTGAATTGGAATAGCGGTTGGGGATACCTTATAAGCAAGGAAGAAGAGATCATACGTGTACATAGGTATGTATAAGATATCCCGCACATGGCCATATTGGCTGATATGTGTATTCCGGAAATCAACGTGGCGGTATATGGAAGGCACTAATTGGACAAGGTAACGAGGTTCAAGTGGAAAAATATATAAAGAATGCAAACGTTACAAGGCAAGCTGGTGTTGTTTTACTACAAGTTAAGCTTAGAAAGTGTCAATACAACGATAGTTGAAAAGGAAAGAAAGTGAGTAAATGAACGGCAAGGGGATCAAAATGTCGAGATAAAAGTACCGCTTACTTGGGATTGGAAATACGGATTCAGGGCAAGGTAGAATTGGGCGATAGCATAAGTACACCCCTAAAGGGGGGGAATCGAGGGAGAGAGGTACCAGTGTAAGACGAAGGCAAACAACACTATGATATATTGGATACGGACGCTTGGGCCACAGGTAAGATCCCCTGCCGAGACAAGTTAGTAAGACCCAAAAGCCCGCAGAAAAAGGGATAAAAGTCAGGGTAAAAGTTGGGATGGCGCTGAGAATTAATCGTAAATATCCGGCACAACATGATATTAGGAAATGGAGACTTAAAGAGGGAATACGATAAAGGGAAGTAACGAGTAGCTTACGGAGGCACTGTGAAATGATGTACGGCTATACGGGATCAGAGGTTAAGATGTAGGCCATAGAGTGGTTGCTAGCAAAAAAAAAATTCCGATGATAGAAAGTAAGAAAGGCAGGGAAAAGGGGTATGACAAGGTAGACTCCTAGCAAATGCGAGCACGGGAGTAAGATGTGGAATAGTACGAACCAGGAGAAGGAACGATCGGGACTAAGAGTAAATATGTAGGTCATGCAAGGGCAGTTATGTTACCTATAAATATTTGTACATTGGAGATGAGACCAAGTAAATGCTTAACGAGGAAAGTTTAGGGTCGGTAACAACAATACGGTGATAATACTTTAGGTGCATTAAGAAAGGATGTTAGGATGGTTTGAGATAAATTACCAAGGTGGAACTAGTACTGAGAATGAACAGGACATGCTTCTGGTTGAACCAAAGATGTATTCCGACGCTACGTTGAGGCGGTTCTTAGAATAACTTGAGGCGGTTCGTACATTCGGGTAGAGATTGCAACATCACGTGTGACAGGAGAGTTGAGAGCAAGATTTGAGCAAAAAGGGACGATAGAAGGGTTCAGATTAAAGATAAGGTAATGACATGAAACAATGTGCTGAAAATGTAACAAGATGAGTAAAGGAAGATTGTAAGACGATTTAAGCAAGTGATCAGAACTAGTTGGCCACAAAAAGGAGGGTGAATTTATACGCCGACTTCTTTCAGAATTGTATCAGTCGATAATGGTTAAAGCAGGGAACGACTATTAGTAACTCAGAAACGACAGAAATCATATGGCGACAATCGGTGTCAACACGTAGAATTCTAGACTGGCGAATGGGTATACTTGAAGATATCATCCGTAAGGAATGTAATCATATTCAACAAGAAGGAAGAGCTTAACTCGAGATGCACCAAACCTTATTACACTAACTGCGAGGCAAGAAGGTTGCGTGCTAAAGACGTAGCTTCCGTTAAGGCACCGTGGCGGAATAATAACAGAAAGGAAATGACTTGCGAACCCGAGGAGGAAATGAAAGAGAAATGTGATTGGTAAATAAGGTTACATGTTATGGTAGTACAGGAAATCCCCCCCCCTCCCCTCGAGATCCTTAAGACCCTATACGACTAGTTGAACATTCGAGGACGAATGTTCTAAAGGGGGGAAGGATGTTATATCCCGTATTTTGTACGTCGGGATATTCTGAGACAAGTGTGAAAAGTTAAGAGTAAGACTACTTTCCGATTTTGTTTTAAGGCACGGGTTGCCTATGATCTCATTGGAAGGAAATATTAAGGAGAATTTGGGGCTAAAGTGCAATTATGGAAACTTATGTCTCGTGAAATATGGGGCCAAAAGTGAAGCTTTGGAAACTTGGAATTCAAAAAAAAAATAAGAGAAAAGAGAGGGAGGTGGCCGGCCACATGGAAGTGTGGGCTATGGCCATGTGTATCAATTATATATGTGTGTGTATAAGATGATTAAGTCATTTTTATCATTGTTGCCTTAGAAATTTCAAGAAAATGGGAGAAGGCTCAAGAATGGCCATTCGGCCAAGCAAAAAAAAAAAAATCGAGAGAGGGAGAGAGAGCCAAGAGAGTGATCATGAAAAATTCTTTTCTTCAAGCCTTCCTACTAATTAAAAGGTCCTCTACACCATGGAGTAATTGTTGGTACATGCAAAACATTCTTTCTTGCAAATCATGAGCTAGCCGAGAGGTGAAGTGGGTGGAAAGAGGTGAGGTTTAATCTTCTTTATATGTTTTGTAAGTGTTTGTGCATGTTGTGATAGGTAGAAACAAATAAAGATCATGAAAATATGGAGTCATTGTTGTGGCCGTGTATATATATATATATTTTGTGTAGGGTAGGAATGAAGAACTAATGTTATTTGGTGTTTGGTTGATGTTGTTGTGAATGGTTTGAACATGTTGTGATGTGTAGGTGTGCATAGGAATTGTGTAGGTTGATGTTGGAAGAAATTGCCAAGGCCGTGTGTGGGTGTTTTTGGAGGCCAAGGTGAATCAAATATATTTTCTTGTAATTACGATAATAATGTTGTCAATGGTTGAATTGTTGGCGTAGCTTATGAGTTTAGAAGGAAAGAAATGTGTCGTCGATGTTCACTTGGACTTGGAAGGTTTCGGGTTGTCTTGTATGTTGGATGGGCTGATTTGAGTATTGTGCGGATTACTTGAAATATTCTTGAATCTTGATGAAATGATCTCGGATTAGCATTTGAATATGTGAATGTGAGCATTGGTATTGAATTGATCGTATGTAGTTTATTTGAATATAAATGAAATGCCGTCGAATTGTGTAGAAAGGAATTATTAATGTTTGAATGCCTTTTGACTCATTTATGGATATTGTTAGTATGGTTGTTAGTTTGGTTGTTGTTGATTTAGCCGAGTTGAATTCTCGGGGATGTCCGATTTATAGGGGAAATGCTGCCGAAATTTCTGTAGAAAAAGTAATGGCTTGGAATTGGATTCTTCAATGTTTATGACTAATATTCGATATTTATTGACGTTGTGTAGACCTTGGAGAGTCGAGATTTGAATTCGGATTAGCTTAGGAAGCGGCTAAGGTATGTAAAGCTCAACCTTCCCTTCGTTGGCATGTCTTAGTTGAAAGTAAGTTATGACACGAATTTCGAGGTAATTCTATTCTTGTGATCCGAGCGTGTTTATGATCCATATTTGTTTCTGATATTCATACTCTTGATGTAGTCAAATTATGGTCTTTATGGTTTTCGTATGAATGGATTTCAAAGATTGCATAAAAGTTTGTTTTCAAAAAGGGATTTGGTTCCTAAACGATTCCTAAACTACGAACATCCGTAACTTTCACATAACGGCTCGGATCGCTTCGATTTGTTCGTAGAAAGTTCTAAAGTGAATAAAGGTTGTAACTTTCCGAGGCGGAGTCGGATTGGTTTGGCGTAAGACTATGATCCCTATGATTTGTTAATACGTTTACGATATATGCTATGTTTCCGAATAACGTCCGAAAGATATTTGATACCACTATGGTCCGACTTTCAAATGACATTCTGTTTATACTACTTCATTGAGTCTATGATGATGTTTTTTATGCATATGGTTTGTCACTACTCTGCTCGTGCCAGCCTCAATGTATCTTTCACCGAGTCCCGGGCCGGGTACGTATTCGTGCACATTCCTCTGCATTGTTCACCGAGTCCCTCATTAGAGGGCCGGGTACGCTATATATGTATATATGTATATGATGATGTGATGATGGGGATGGCGGCCAGGATGGCATACCGAGTCCCTTGCTAGCGGGGCCGGGACACGCTTCACCGAGTCCCTCACTAGAGGGCGGGTACGGTATGTATATATATATGATGGCATGATGACATGATTATGATATGATTTACTCACCGAGTCCCTCACTAGAGGGCCGGGTACGGTATATATGTACAATGATATGATTTTACTCACCGAGCCCCTCATTAGAGGGCCGGGTACGGTATATATGTACGGTACTATGATGATACGATTATGATATGATTTTATCTACCGATATATGTATATGTATGACAAATGTTTTTCGAAAGGCAAGCCTTATGGTTTTTTTTCTGTACTCTTTACTTCAGTATGATCCCGCTTGTTGTATTTCATGCTTTACATACTTAGTACATATTCCGTACTAACCCCCTTTCTTCGGGGGCTGCGTTTCATGCCGCGCAGGTACACCCAGATGAGTTGATAATATGAGCAGGAGATGTTCCAGCGGGATTGGCGAGCTCCACTTTCTCCCGAGGTCTTTGCCCGAGTCAAAGTATTATGATATGGATTCATGTTCCGTGTTAGAGACTTTGCAGACAGTGTTGTGGGTATTAGATGTCGGTTATGCAAATGGCTATGTAAGCCGATGTATTATTATGCGTTGTGTTATAAGTTTCATATGTTGCAAGATTTTATTTGATTTGAGAAAAAAACAAAAAGCATATTGTTCTTCGATAAATTTTCGTTATATATGTATATTTGTGTCATGATTTGAAAGCCAGCGTGATTATGAGTATTAGGTGAGTCAGCGGGTTCGCTCGGCCCTAAATAAGGGTCGGGTGCCCATCACACCCTAACAGAAATTAGGGTGTGACATATACACGGATAATAAAGAGTTAAACTATTTTTCAGGTTCATTCATATAAGCGAAATGCATCCTCAATATAAAGTTTTTGGGATAAGATGTTTCGACGTATTATACGGATCGACCCAAGGTAAAGTGTGTGATTAAGCAAATTATATAAATGTACCCATATATATATACATGTGCCAAAATCCAAAAACATGTTTATATACTTTTACAAATAAAAATACACTATCATTGTATATAAGAGGAGGCTATTATTATCCAGATAGCCTAAATCCGAATCTAAAGTACCCTATATATAAAGGGAATATATTCAGTTCTTCTCAAAAATTAAACGATATGCAAACAATGAAAACCTTTTTTAAACACGAAAAATAAACACTATGTAAACAGTTTAAGCAAATAATCACACACTGGAATTTGAAGGTCAACCTATAGTACGGATCCTTAATACTAGGGTGCCTAACACCTTCCCTAGGGGATCACCAGAACCCTTACCTAGAACTTTGGATTACGAAGGTTTTTTCACTGTATTTGAATAAACCCTTCAACCCGATTTTCCTAATTTCCTAAAAATTAGGTGGCGACTCTTTTTGAAAACAAGTCTGAAAGAGCACCAACAAGTTCTTACTAGCTTTCCGAACGCTAACCCCGCCCGTGAAATGTGAACCGTAACAGATGGCGACTCTGCTAGGGACTTAAAGGTTCTAACCATAAGGATTCTAGTATAATGAGAATTTATTTGCTTTAACTGTTTATGTGTTTACTTTCCTGCAATTATAACTGTCATTGCATGCATGCCATAACTCCGCTACTCCTGGCATTTATTTTATACTTTGTTTCAAAGGCGACTTTGCGGAGCACGGGGTCGTTCCTTCACTATAAAACCAAAAATTATTTCTTTTGGAACCGTTATGAGGCGAGGTTGGTGTTACACCTTGGAAATTTCCTGTTAGCGAACAGTGAATAGACTAATGAAGGGCACGACGTATACGATGTTTTGATAAGAAAGGAAATAGTCTTTAATGGTCCTAATTAAGATTTCCAAAGACATTCAAGGTAAGAGAGGAAAGTTGCTAAGGAAAGCTAATCCTAAGTTGTGTGTCGGGCAAGAATTTCGAGTATTGAGTTAATGACGTTCTAATGATGCTTTGGGAAAGAGATATAACGTCCCTTAGATTGATGTTGAAGTGATAAACAAGTGTTAAGAAGTTTCCAAAAGGATTGGAGATCAAACGAGACGACGGGAACAACTTCGGAGAAACTGTGGATTACACGAGCACTTCCACGGACCGTGTAACCTTATACGGATCGTGGAAGGGTCCGTATAACTCCCAGCAGAGATTATGTGGCCAGTGGTGAACCATGACCATTTACACGGACCGTGATATGTTCCACGGACCGTATAAGTGTCCGTGGAAGTCCTGACGGGCTGAACAAGTTCTGATTATATAAGTGTGTTCCCATTTCATTAAATTCATTTCCCACATTTTCTTCATCTCTCTCAAGACCTCTAGAACCTTCCATACACTTCATCCACAAGAATTCAAGGAAAATTTATAATCAAATTCATCAAACCAACAAGAATCAAGATTGTGAAGCACATTAAAGTCATCTAAGTCAAGGAATTCTAAGAGAAAGTGAATTAGGGTTGTTGGTGCAAGAAGAGTATTCCACTCAAGACTTATTCTACCATCATCTAAGGTAAGTTTTATGGTATTCTTATGTTGTTTAAGGTATTGAAAAGTTGAAACACTCGGATTGTAGTAGAATATATGAAATGGGTCATAAATGTGGGAATAGTGCCCTTGTTGAGTAGTAGTTGGAATGAACCATGGAAATGGGTATGTTATGATTATAAGTAGATTATGAATGTTATTTAGAACATGGAATGAGTATTATATGAGAATAAACATGATAGTGAACTACGATTATGATTTTGGAGGAATTGAAGTAAAATTGCTAAATGCAGGTAATGCAAATGAATGACGATCGTTGTTATGATATTGTAATTGTTGTTATGAATGTTTGGGAGATGGTATGGAATATGGAGGAAGTAGTATAAACAAAGGAAATGCTGCCCGATTTTATCTAGCTTTAATAAGCACGTTCTTATGATTGTTTAGCTAATGTCGATACGAATCCTCTTGAAGGTAGAACGTGTGCATTAAAGGAGAACGAGGAAGCGCTAGAATAGTTAAATTGTGAGGCTAATCCTTTCTTTCTAAGGCATGAATCTTATGACATGAATTTCCTACTTCTTCATGAATCTCCTATCTTTAAGAAGACTAATAGTCCTTGTTCATAAATAGTCATACGAGATAAGAAGTACACTATGAGTATGATAATGATGATGATAAGCTTAAGTCTAAAGATTCTAGAGATCATAATATGATGTGCCTACGAAGCTAATGGCGTTAACTATGTTCTATTGATGTTTTCCTCATGTGCACTCACTTTAAAACGTTAGTCCCTCCAAGGTGAGATGTAATGATTATGATTACTCCATAACGTAATCGGGGGTTCACGACCTTATGTCACCGCGACTTAGCTATAGTTGCCTTCAAGCTCTAATGAATGTTTTGATCATAAATATATAATGATGCTAAGCTATGATAAAGCCATGATATGCCTATGAGATGAATATGATACGATTCCACCGCGCCTAGATGGCCGGGCATGTCAACGCGAAGGCGGGTTGCATACGATTACACCGCGCCTAGATGGCCGGAGATGTCACCGCTAAGGTGGGCTGCTATGTTTACACCGAGCCTAGAGGGCCGGGCATGACACCACTAGTGGGCTGCATATGAGGGTTACCCGGACGCGGGTTAACGATGATGATGTATGAATGATATGATGATGTATGTATGATATGATGATGTATATACTATGGTAACTCATATGATATGCTACGTACGATATATGTATAAAATGTATCCATTCAAAGAGTACGCAGGTTATGCCTTCATCTTCTGCCTTATGATTTCTCTTTTATATTCATTTCATTCATGTGTTACATACTCAGTACAATGTTCTTACTGACGTCCGTTTTCTTTGGACGCTGTGTTCATGCCCACAGGTAGACAGGGAGGTATCCAGACTCGTAGGAGCTATTAGCTAATTTGAAGAGCACTCCATTTTTCGGAGGTGCTATTGATTATTCTTTTGGTACATATGTATATATATTCATGTGTTGGGCATGACGGGGTCCTGTCCCGTCCATATGTCTAGTACTCTAGTAAAGGCTCGAAGATACGTAGTGTGGGTAGTATGGTTTCACAAGTTTCTTATTGTATATGTATATATACTATTTTGATAGCCGAAGGGCTTATGTATATAAAGTGAATATGTTTCCAATGATAATAGTTTTCCATGATTATGTGTATAAGAAATATGAATGAATGCAGGATGAGTAATAGAATGAGTGGTGCTCGGTGGTTAGCCCCGGGTGCCCGTCATGGCCCTATTCGGGTCGTGACAAAAGTGGTATCAGAGCAGTTCATTCCTAGGAATTATCTACGAGCCGTGTCTAGTAGAGTCTTGTTTATGGTGTGTTGCGCACCACGCTAATAAATAAGAGGCTACAGGGCATTTAGGAAAAATGACTATCTTTCTTCTTATGAGATCATGCGATAGAGTCGTATATAAGATTTTATCCTCCCTAATAGTGTGCTATGATTTCAGAAATGCCGCCAAAGGGAAAAGCTAAAGCCGCCCAGAAGGGCAATACTACGATGAAAGGGCGGGCAGAGAGAGAGCCGCCAATGAATGTAGATGAGGGTGAATCACATAATGAAGCTCAATCTAATGCCTCCACTACTCTGCCTATTACGGAAGAACAAGGAGCAGCTTCAGCTCCAGCTCCTATGCCTCCAGCTCCTCCACCGGCTACTTCGGGTCAACAAGTGACCGAAGCTATTCATCTACTGACGCAGTTAGTAGCCGCCCATGCACAGCGGTAGAATGCGGGCCCAAGTGATCGGTCAGCTAGTACTAGGCACCTGTGATTTAATGAGTTTAAATCCTCCGAAGTTCTTTGGGTCAAAGCCGGATGAAGACTCGCAAGCTTTATTGATAAGGTGTTGAGGACATTGAAGATTATTCATGACTCCGAGACTGAATCTGTGGAGTTGGCATCTTATAGACTCCGGGATGTGGCGGTATTGTGGTATAATAATTGGATAGCATCGAGAAAAGAGAATACGCCCCCTCCTGTTTGGAAAGAATTTGTAAATGCTTTCATTCGCCATTATTTTCCACCCGAGGTCCGCTGAGCTAGAGCAGATAGATTTCTAAATTTGAAACAAGGGAACATGAGTACCCGAGAGTATAGCCTTCATTTTAATTCATTGACTAGATATGCCCCGAATATGGTAGCCGATATGGGAGATCGAGTACATAGATTTGTGAGTGGCTTAGGGCCACATTTATTCAAGGATTGTTTGACGGCTTCATTGTAAGATGGGATGGACATTTCCCGTATTCAAGCCCATGCCCAAAATTTACAAGGGCTACAACATCAGTAGAGGGGTGATCGTGATGTTGATAGTGGGCAAAGCAAGAGGGCCCGATCTATGGGCGCAGGTAGTGACTACAGAGGGGGATTGAGGTAGACACATTCTGGACACTCAAGCCAGTCAGTGACTAGTGCACCTCCCTGATTTATGGGCAGGAGATTTGATCGCTCCATTCTTTCAGCACAGGGCCAGAGTTTGAGGGCTTCCAGTTCCCAGTTTGGGGGTGACTATAGTCGAGAGAGACCACGGTTCCCGATGCGGACCGGTCGAGAAAATTACACTCGGGGGCCATGTTGCCAGGGCATAGATGCTTGTTATATTTGTGGACGGATTTGGACACTTGATGCGTGATTGTCCTTCGAGGTATGGTAGAGGTGGGGTTCGCCCCGGGATCGATGGCGGCTCCTCTTTGTGCGCCGGCGGCAGCAGACTCCCTAGATTCCAATAGGACGAGGTAGAGGCCGAGGGGGAGCATCTACTTCAGGTGCCACACAGCCTCGCCTATATGTTTTAGCCAGACGACAGGATCTCGAGTCCTCCCCAGATGTGGTTACAGGTACATTATCCGTATTTTCTCATGATGTGTATGCATTGATAGATCCGGGTTCCACACTATCTCATATTACTCCATATGCTGTTGGTCGTATTGGGGTGAAACCCGAGCCAAACCTTTTGAGGTATCTACTCCGGTTGGTGATCCCGTGATAGCTAGACAAGTATACAAAGATTGTATGATTGTGATATGTAACCGCCAGACTAAAGCTGATTTAGTTGAGTTGGAAATGTTAGATTTCGATGTGATTATGGGTATGGATTGGTTGGCCTCATGCTATGCTAATGTTGATTGCCGATTGAAAGTAGTTCTATTTCAATTCCCGGGAGAGCCCGTGCTCGAATGGAAGGGTAATGCAGCATCTCCAAGAGGTAGGTTTATTTCCTACCTTAAGGCAAGAAAGATGATAGCCAAGGGCTATATTTATCACTTAGTCCGAGTTCATGACACCGAAGAGAAGTCGCCAACTTTCCAATTCGTTCTGGTAGTGAATAAATTTTCAGATGTATTCCCAGATGAACTTCCAGGCCTTCCTCCAGAAAGAGAAATTGATTTCGCTATTGATGTGTTGCCGGATACCAAGCCCATTTCTATTCCTCCCTATCGAATGGCCCCGGCAGAATTGAAAGAACTAAAGGCACAGTTGAAAGATTTGCTCGAGAAAGGGTTTATCAGGCCCAGTTCATCACCGTGGAGAGCACCTGTCCTATTTGTGAGAAAGAAGGATGGCTCCCTACGAATATGCATTGATTATAGATAGTTGAATAAGGTGACGATAAAGAACAAATATCCTCTCCCAAGGATTGATAATTTGTTCGATCAACTACAAGGTGCCAAGTGGTTCTCCAAAATAGACTTAAGGTCGGGTTACCATCAAGTGAGAGTCAGAGAAGAAGATATTCCCAAGACAGCCTTTAGAACGAGATATGGCCATTATGAATTCCTGGTGATGTCATTTGGGTTAACTAATGCTTCGGCAGCGTTTATGAATCTGATGAATAATGTATTCAGGCCTCTCTTGGATTTGTTCGTAATAGTATTCATTGATGATATCCTGGTATACACTCGCACAGAATCAGAACATGCAGACCATTTACGTATTGTTCTTGGAATTCGTCGAACTCGGGAACTGTATGCAAATTTTTCAAAGTGCGAGTTTTGGTTGAATTCTGTGACATTCTTGGGTCACGTTATTTCAGATGATGGCATTAGCGTGGATACTCAGAAAATTGAAGCTGTGAAGACTTGACCAAGGCCTACGACACCTACAGTAGTTCGTAGCTTTCTGGGATTGGCAGGTTATTATAGAAGATTCGCAAGGGGCTTTTCATCTATTTCAGCCCCATTGACGAAGCTAACCCAGAAGTCAGCTAAATTTCAGTGGAATGATGCTTGTGAGCGTAGCTTCCAAGAGTTGAAGGACAGATTAACCTCAGCCCCAGTGTTGACACTCCCAGAAGGGCCAGATGGTTATGTAGTATACTGTGATGCTTCTGGTGTTGGGTTAGGATGCGTATTGATGCAGCACGGTAAAGTCATTGCTTATGCTTCGAGGCAGCTGCGGAAACATGAAAAAAACTACCTAACTCATGATTTTGAATTAGCTGCAGTTATTCATGCGTTAAAGATGTGGAGACATTACTTGTATGGTGTGCACGTTGATATCTACACAGATCACAAGAGTCTTCAATACATTTTCAAACAAAAGGATTTGAACCTGCGACAGAGGCGGTGGATAGAATTACTAAAAGATTACGATGTGAGTATCTTATACCACCCCGGGAAAGAAAATGTAGTAGCTGATGTGCTTAGCCGCCGATCAATGGGCAGCCTATGTGAAGTTCCTCCCGAGAAGAAAGAGTTGATTCATGAGCTCCATCAACTAGCTAATCTTGGAGTACGTCTAATCGATTCGGGTGGAGCAGGAGTTAGTGTTAATAATTCCATAGTTTCGTATTTGAACATGGAAGTAAAAGAGCAGCACTATGAATGTCACGACCCGAACTACGGCCGCGACGGGTATCCGGGGCTAACCACCGAACACCACTCATCCCATTACCCATAACCTTTCATACATAATATATACGCTCACTTTCATGGAAACATATCATTATTGGAAACTTAATGATTTTCATAAACATAAACTTTTAGGCTATCAAAATAATACATATACATATAGACACATACATGCGTATACATGAACATTAGGGGATCATATTACCCACACATCCGTATCTACGAGCCTCTACTAGAGTACTAAACATATGGACGGGACAGGACCCCGTCATGCCCAAAATACGAATGTCACGACCCAACCCCGTAGGCCGTGACTAGTACCCGAACTGGACACCCGTACGTACTAACACGCAGTATCACATACGTCAAGAAAGAAAACCAATGAAGTAATAACTTAAATATTTTGGAAAAATTCGGACGTTTTTGTTTCCTACGTTTTTCGTACTAACCAAAAATCAACTTTGCGCTCGTAAAATACCAACAAAGGCCACACAGGGCCAACATATTCACATACACATATATAGGCTAGCCGGCAAGGCTGCCGCGGTGGATAAACCGCTCAAACATACAACGCATACACAGGCTGTACAGATGGAACCATGACCCACATTTATGTCTACGAACCTCTAACAGAATACTGAGAATCATATGACGGGACAGGGCCCCGCCGTACCCTGAACAAATATACACGAATGTAACAAAAGACTGTACCAAAATCTGGGCTCCGGACAAAGGAGCTCTTCAGTGGTACCGAGGGATCCTAAATATGCGGCTCACTCAAACGTATATACTCGCGCGGCATGAAACGCAGCCCCCGAAGAAAGGGGGTCAGTACGGAATATGTACTGAGTATGTAAAGCACAAAACACAGTAAATAGAACCGTAACCGAACTAGACTATATCGAATTAAGCATAGGAGTCAGGAAATCAGAACTTACCTGTGAAACATGTATCATGTATACCCACATCATATCATCAAGTCATTATGCACATATAACGTACCCGGCCCTCCAGCGAGGGACTCGGTAAATAAATCATATAAACATCATGTATAGTAATCATATAATCATATGCATATGCCGTACCCGGCCCTCAAGTGAGGGACTCGGTGAATAGGATCATCAAGTGCCATCCTGGCCGCCATCCCCATATCATCACATCATCCGATCATCGTATATGTATAAATAGCGTACCCGGCCCCTACGGTGAGGGACTCGGTGAATAATGCAAGGAGCACGTGCACGAATACATACCGGCCCGGACTCGGTGAATAGACACATTAAACTTGCACGAGCGAGTAGTGGGAAACCATATGCATGTAAACAAATAAATAGACAAATTATTTTTCAAAACTCGACGGGCAATCATATACGCCGTCCTTCAAAAGCGTAGAAATAAGTTCGAGTTAATCAAAATTTGTATACCAAAGTTACGAACTTCGGAAGTCATTCTTAAGAGTCAAATTATATCAAAGTATATTATAATACTCAATGGAACAATCAAACAATTATCGTACTCGCATATCACTTAAAATAAGTCAATTAAGTCAACATAGCAAAAATCTCGGGAACTAGGGGCCCACCTCGGGTCAAATGAGGCGGCGTACACAATTTACATATAATACGTCTCATGACATTACTTATGAGGGTTTTTAGGGTAATCGGATCCTATTCATGCAATTCCTAGGCATTTGGACAATTCTTGCAACTATTCATAAGCATTTAATTCAATTCTACTGAATGAATAGTAGTCAAATTCAAGCTCGGATTTCTAGAGTTAGAGTGATCCCGGAGACACGTATTCAAGTCTATTACATCTAAGACATGTCAAGGAAAGGAGAGGTAAACCTTACATACCTTATTCGCTCCTAACGCTTCTCCAAATTCAAATCCCGTTTCGCTCAAAATCTACAAATGGTCACATTTACCAATTATCAATTTCAAGCCTTTAGAACTTGAATCTTAACTTTTACTTTTCTACAAAAATTTGGGCAGCATCTCCCCTATACATATAGCACCCCCGAGAATTTAACTCGGCCAAAATAATTCAACAACAACACCAACAACACCAACAATCATCACAAAACACAATATAGCATAATTAGTCTCCTTTCCAACATAGTGTAATAGTTTTCATTCCAACTTCACATTTTCAATTCAATACCAACCTTCTCATATTCATTTACTAATCAAGATCATTACAATACAATTTGGAAATATTTCATATCATTTCTACGGAATATTCACAAAATATACAAAGTATACAAATTTTTCACCAAAACCATAACCCATCCAAACTTCTTATCTTCATCATAAATATTCGTAACATATTTCCATTCCCTCATTTCATCACAACATTCATAATTTGCACCTTAACAATTCATTTTCATAATTATGCAAATTTCCCATAACTTCACCAATTTTCCTACAATCATTATACAACCAATTTTCATAAAATTTTGGCTAGCATTCTCCCACTTACTCCACAAGACCACTACAACACAATTAACATAACAAATAAGGTTTCAATTTTCCTCTCCAATAATCCCCATTTTCTGCCACACCCCTATACATATCTATAACATACAATTTTTACACTTTACATTTCTTTCCATATACTACAACATATACATATAATTCTTCCAATATGAAAGAGTAAAATTCTTACCTTTTTCTAATTTTTCCACTTGCCACCAAAGTGCTTTCTTGCTATGAAAATTATACCATGTTGGAGAGAGTCTTGAGATTAGTAGAAGTATAAGAAGACTTGGATTTTTGGATCAAAGAATTTAGCCCCAAAAATTTTCTCTTTTTTTTTTTCTTTTGTGTCTTGAAACTTCTAATGTGTTCAAGACTAATGGTCCTTGCTTTATATAACTTAAGATAAATAATTACATGGGCTTAGCCCATTTAAGCCCCTCATGGCCGGCCACCATTGAATTTTTGGGCCTCTTTTTGTTCTATTTTTTTTTTTTTTTTTTTTTGGGCCTAACCCGGTTGGTCCCGAGTTAGGCCTAGTCCACCGACCTTTCGACCTTAAAATGTCCATATCTCCTTGTACCGACATCGCATGGAAACCCACGACCTATGGTTGGAAAGCTAATTCAATTATCTACAACTTCTATTTCTTGGTATTTTTCCAAATTCCAAACTTATAATACCGTTTTTGCCCCTCGAAGTCAGGTCACCCGAAAATATTTTCTTAAAAATATTCGTTTGGAGGGCTTCCACTTTGATTTGGCCCAAGGGTCCTTCACGAGTTGTGTTTAACTTTACATATGTGATTCATATAACTTGTCACATGTTCCAAAAAAAAAAATCTTAACGTGTGGGCCCCACCTCAGCTTACAAATAATCCGACGTTCAAAAAAATACGGGATATAACATCCTTCCCCCCTTTAGAACATTCGTCCTCGAATGTTCAACTAGTCCCGTAGGGTCTCATAAGGATCTCGGGGGTTTCCCTTATCACCAGGACATGCAGTCCCATCTACTGATTATATTTCTTTTTCGTTTCTCTTCAGCTCCTCAAGTTATCTCCTTCCTGTTATCACTTCGTCACAATATCTTAACGCAAGCCATGTCTTTAGTATTCAACATTCTTGCCTCACAACCGTATCTTGAGTTAGACGTCTCCTCCTTGCCGAATCTTATTACGCTTTTTGTGAAATACATAATTTCTCCCTCTTTCGGTAGCCAATCAATTCCGTTCATCTTGCTTAATCATCTTATACTCAACTAGTAACGTTATATGCACATTATCTCGATAACCTAGTCCAACCCATCTTCATTCCTTCCCCTTAACGCACCTAATTCATCACCATAGTGGTATTATTGAATCCAAACTCCTAACATCACGTCGTTCCAAATCTTCACAACTAAATCCTCGGCACCATCTCAGTTTCTACCCTAATTCTTATCCTTTTTCATGGCTCCTAGATTTTACTAACTTATCTTGATAGGGAACCTTATCGCAGACCGAGCATCCGCGTCAACTACGTTGTGGGTTTAATTGTCTCTATCCTAACCGCGCTTACATTTCTCGTATCCGCTTCCCCCCTAGGGGTGTACTTATCTTACGATCGATCATTTTTGCCTTACATCCGCATTTTTCTCTCTCGGTCAGACCGCACTTCTGTTTCGATGTTTCGATCCCTCTTACTATTTATCCACTCAATCCTTTTCTCTTTCCGATGTCACTATGCTAGTACCTCCCCAGTCTACCCTAGCTTTCCATTGCTTCTTATGACTAAAGTTGTGAAACTTTCATAAACTTCCCAGGGGGGTCACCCATCCTGAAATTTCCCTCACTCTAGCACGCTTAACTTCAGAATCTCGATGAAATAAAATGCTCTAACGCTAATATAATCGTGTTCGGCTCACCACAGACCTTCGTCACGTAATTGGGAGTAAAATAAAGTGTTGAAAGGTTTCCGCACGCACTCGTACACAATTACCATTTTGCCCCTCTCTCGATTTTACCTAATCACGATACCCATGGCCATTCCTACTTTCCGTCCTATACTCCGGGTCCGTAATAACAATGGACACGCCTTAATTACCGTTATTTATAAATACTTGGTTATCGACCCTTGGTTTTCCGCCTACCGCTATCGTGTAACAATCAAACAATAAATATGCACACATAAAAATATAAATTCTAGCGAGGATTTATGTAAATCGTAGCCGCATCTGGTAATGCCTCCTGATCATTTCTACTAGCCAACGCGTATAGGCGGTTCGATGGACCGCCAAAACTAGAGGCTCCGCCGCGACCTCTACCACGGCCCGCTGGTGCCGGTGTACCCTGCCCCGTAGGGCGCATAGCTGCTGAGGAGGACGAACCGATCGACCCGAGGTCGGACCGCATTCTTCGAACCACCCCTATACGGCACTCCCTCATAATATGGCCACCGACGGCCGCAAGAAAATGTGTGCACCGGCCGCGACGCATTCCCCAAAATGAGGCTTCCGCCACAACGAGAACACTGGATGCCAACGGGGCCAAGCAAATCGATCGGAACCTCTATCCATCCGCGGCCCCGAAGCTATCGGAGCTTCCGGACCGCCTCCCGAATACCCCGCACTCGTCAAACCTCCCGCCCGGAATCGCAAACCTCGGGCCGGGATGAATACCGTACGGCCGAGGTCGCCCGCTCGAAACTTCCAAACCATTACCGATCTGGGGACGTTCCCTGTCGTATATTCTTGACGGGACGCCCCCTATGTCAACTCCTCCATAAATATTCGTACGTGCAATGTCCATGCCGTGTCGACAATCCATCGACAATATGCCGTGCCAATCAAATAATCATCCAGTAACATAAAATGATCTTGGCTTAGGTCGAACTTGAACTTCCGAGCGTCGATGTTAAACCTTGAACCCTTCGGCTCGTCTCATCTCGGGGGTAGAAAATGGGAAGTAAAAGCCCCGATGTCATCGAATCTTCTCGGGGCATCCCCCCCCCCCCCCCCCCCCCCCCCTAAAACACCGAGTAAAATATTAATTCTTTAGAATGCGTTTGCGATCAATTAAGTCGCAACGTACGCCGCATCTCTCTAATAAACACACCGAGGGTCCTCCTCGAGCTTTGGACACCCAACACACACGGCGTATTGTTGTTGAAGAGTAATTCCATGAGCTTCAGTTGAATTTACACCGCCGGCCAGTACTCCGCCTTCGAAATTCCAATCGTAGACTCAACCTCGATGGCTTGGAATTGAACGGCGTCCCTCTAGCCCTATCTTCCGCCCCCTGGCTAATGTTCGATGCACTCGAATCTCGGGGGGGGGCGGTGGGGGTTGTCTCTGCCCTCTAGATTCTAAGGGGGGTGGCGGAACCGCCGAGATCTTTGGTATAGTCGGGCTGATCATGGGCGGTCACACATGGCCCCGAGCCATGGCAGACTTTTGGTATCATTTTTTTGGTAAAGCTTCGCCTTTCTTGGTTCGTCGAAAACATAACGGTTCGTTAGAGGGATGTCGATAATACCGCTCTATCGCACGAAAGATCGAAGGAAAGGTAACATCCGAGTCCTCGTTATAGAGGTGCACAACACACTAAACTATTACTGTACTAAACATTGACCGACCGTCACAAAATACCCCAACCTCGTAGGCCGTGACTAGTACCCGAACTGGACACCCGTACGTACTAACACGCAGTATCACATACGTCAAGAAAGAAAACCAATGAAGTAATAACTTAAATATTTTGGAAAAATTCGGACAGAGTTTCCTCTGTTTTTCGTACTAACCAAAAATCAACCTGCGCTCAGAAAATACCAACAAAGGCCACACAGGGCCAACATATTCACATACACATATATAGGCTAGCCGGCAAGGCTGCCGCGGTGGATAAACCGCTCAAACATACAACGCATACACAACATGCGACGAAGACGGAACCATGACCCACATTTATGTCTACACGGTGCCTCTAACAGTAAAGAATGAGAATCATATGACGGACAGGGCCCCGCTGCGTACTCGAACAAATATACACGAATGTAACAAAAGACTGTACCAAAATACGGGCTCCGACAAAGGAGCTCTTCAGGGTAGCTGAGCAGGGATCCTAAGCTGGCGGCTCACTCAAACGTATATCTGCACCTGCGCGGCATGAAACGCAGCCCCCGAAGAAAGGGGGTCAGTACGGAATATGTACTGAGTATGTAAAGCACAAAACACAGTAAATAGAACCGTAACCGAACTAGACTATATCGAATTAAGCATAGGAGTCGGGGAAATCGAACTTACCGTGAAACATGTATCATGTATACCCACATCATATCATCAAGTCATTATGCACATATAACGTACCGGCCCTCCGCCGAGGGACTCGGTAAATAAATCATATAAACATCATGTATAGTAATCATATAATCATATGCATATGCCGTACCCGGCCCTCAAGTGAGGGACTCGGTGAATAGGATCATCAAGTGCCATCGGCCGCCATCCCCATATCATCACATCATCCGATCATCGTATATGTATAAATAGCGTACCCGGCCCTCTCGGTGAGGACTCGGTGAATAATGCAAGCCGTGCACGAATACATACCGGCCCGGACTCGGTGAATAGACACATTAAACTTGCACGAGCAGTAAAAGGAAACCATATGCATGTAAACAAATAAATAGACAAATTATTTTTCAAAACTCGACGGGCAATCATATCTCGCCGTCCTTCGAAAGCGTAGAAATAAGTTCGAGTTAATCAAAATTTGTATACCAAAGTTACGAACTTCGGAAGTCATTCTTAAGAGTCAAATTATATCAAAGTATATTATAATACTCAATGGAACAATCAAACAATTATCGTACTCGCATATCACTTAAAATAAGTCAATTAAGTCAACATAGCAAAAATCTCGGGAACTAGGGGCCCACCTCGGGTCAAATGAGGCGTGCGTACACAATTTACATATAATACGTCTCATGACATTACTTATGAGGGTTTTTAGGGTAATCGGATCCTATTCATGCAATTCCTAGGCATTTGGACAATTCTTGCAACTATTCATAAGCATTTAATTCAATTCTACTGAATGAATAGTAGTCAAATTCAAGCTCGATTTCTAGAGTTAGAGTGATCCCGAGACACGTATTCAAGTCTATTACATCTAAGACATGCCAAAGAAAGGAGAGGTAAGCCTTACATACCTTATTCGCTCCTAACGCTTCTCCAAATTCAAATCCCGTTTCGCTCAAAATCTACAAATGGTCACATTTACCAATTATCAATTTCAAGCCTTTAGAACTTGAATCTTAACTTTTACTTTTCTACAAAAATTTGGGCAGCATCTCCCCTATACATATAGCACCCCGAGAATTTAACTCGCCAAAATAATTCAACAACAACACCAACAACACCAACAATCATCACAAAACACAATATAGCATAATTAGTCTCCTTTCCAACATAGTGTAATAGTTTTCATTCCAACTTCACATTTTCAATTCAATACCAACCTTCTCATATTCATTTACTAATCAAGATCATTACAATACAATTTGGAAATATTTCATATCATTTCTACGGAATATTCACAAAATATACAAAGTATACAAATTTTTCACCAAAACCATAACCCATCCAAACTTCTAATCTTCATCATAAATATTCGTAACATATTTCCATTCCCTCATTTCATCACAACATTCATAATTTGCACCTTAACAATTCATTTTCATAATTATGCAAATTTCCCATAACTTCACCAATTTTCCTACAATCATTATACAACCAATTTTCATAAAATTTTGGCTAGCATTCTCCCACTTACACCACAAGACCACTACAACACAATTAACATAACAAATAAGGTTTCAATTTTCCTCTCCAATAATCCCCATTTTCGGCCACACCCCTATACATATCTATAACATACAATTTTTACACTTTACATTTCTTTCCATTTACTACAACATATACATATAATTCTTCCAATATGAAAGAGTAAAATTCTTACCTTTTTCTAATTTTTCCACTTGCCACCAAAGTGCTTTCTTGCTATGAAAATTATACCATGTTGGAGAGAGTCTTGAGATTAGTAGAAGTATAAGAAGACTTGGATTTTTGGATCAAAGAATTTAGCCCCAAAAAATTTTCTCTTTTTTTTTTTTTTGTGTCTTGAAACTTCTAATGTGTTCAAGACTAATGGTCCTTGCTTTATATAACTTAAGATAAATAATTACATGGGCTTAGCCCATTTAAGCCCCTCATGGCCGGCCACCATTGAATTTTTGGGCCTCTTTTTGTTCTATTTTTTTTTTTTTTTTTTGGGCCTAACCCGGTTGGTCCCGAGTTAGGCCTAGTCCACCGACCTTTCGACCTTAAAATGTCCATATCTCCTTGTACCGACATCGCATGGAAACCCACGACCTATGGTTGGAAAGCTAATTCAATTATCTACAACTTCTATTTCTTGGTATTTTTCCAAATTCCAAACTTATAATACCGTTTTTGCCCCTCGAAGTCAGGTCACCCGAAAATATTTTCTTAAAAATATTCGTTTGGAGGGCTTCCACTTTGATTTGGCCCAAGGGTCCTTCACGAGTTGTGTTTAACTTTACATATGTGATTCATATAACTTGTCACATGTTCCAAAAAAAAAAAATCTTAACGTGTGGGCCCCACCTCAGCTTACAAATAATCCGACGTTCAAAAAAATACGGGATATAACAACGAATATACAAATATGTACCAAAAGAATAATCAATAGCACCTCCGGATGATGGAGTGCTCACAAATTAGCTACTGGCTCCTAGGGATCAAGACTGTCTCCCCGCCACCGCGTGGCATGAACACGGCGTCCGAAGAAAGGACGTCAGTACGAACATTGTACTGAGTATGTAAGGCAGGAGTGAAACAAACATAATCTAGAAACCATAAGTCATGAGATGAGGGTATAACCTGTACACTCTTTACATATGAACCAGTTTCATGTACATACATCATACATAAATACATCACATACATTATCATAGCATGCAAGCATCGTCACATCAATCATACATCATCACATCGTTACCCGCGTCCGGGTAACCATCCCATGCAGCCCACTAGTGGTGACATGTCCGCCCTTTTCTCGGTGCGGTGGAATCGGTGGAATCAGCGGTGACATGTCCGGCCGATTAGGCGCGGTGGAATTACCCGCCGTAGCGGTGACATGTCCGGCCAATTAGGCGCGGTGGAATCATATTATCACACAGACCATGCAATTCATATACTTGTCATCATTAACATTCATTTCATAGACATTTCATGGCTTATCACAATTTGACCATAGTTTAGCATCCTTAGTTACATATACATATACATACATTAAGCTTAAGAGCGGTTATGTTTATGTCGGGGTGACATAAGGTCGTGAACCCCCGGTCATGTTATGGAATAAGCATAAGCATCATATCTCACCTTGGAGGGATTTACAATTTAAGGTGAGTACATATAAGAAGGAATGCCAATGGATCGTGATCATCATTATTGATTTCGTAAGAACATCATATCTTGGTCTCTAGAGTCGTTATCGCATTCATAGCATATTTCTTGTCCCGTCTCGTCATTCATGAACTTAGACTTTCATCTCTAGAAACGTAGAAGATTCATGAAGGAAGAGGAAAATCATGCATAAGATTCATGCCTTAGAAGGAAGGGTAATGCCTCACATACCTTTGTCGTTTAATTTCTTTACAACTTGCTCGTCCTCCTTTAACGTCCTCGCCTTTACCTTCAAGAGAATCCGTATCGTCGTTAGCTAGGCAATTATAAAACCATGCCTCTTAAGGCTAAAGAAAATTGGGCAGCGTTTCCTTTGTTTATACTACTTTCCGCCATATTCCATATCAACTTCCAACACTCATGACAACCATCACAATATCGCTAATACCAATCGCCATTCATTCATCTTATTCGCATTTCACAAATTTCGTACCAATCCTCCATAGTTATGGCTAAAGGTTACTATCACAATATTTCATATCCAATACTTATTTCATGCTCTCAATATCATTTATAACGCATTTATAATCTCAACACAACCATTTTCATGACTCATCTCAACTATTATTCAACAATGTCATTTTTCACCCATTTATAACCCATTTTCTATACTCTTTCATAATCTAAGTGTTTCACCTTAATAATACTTCAAACAACATGTAAAGTTCATGAAACTTACCTCAAATGATAGAGGAATAAACCTTGAATGATAATACGCCTTCTAGCACAAAACCCTATTTCTTCTTTCTTGGAATTCCTTGACTTTGATAGCTTTAATGGAGTTTCTTAGGTTTGATTCTCCTCAAATCTTGTTTTTGATCTTTGATTTCCTTGGTTTTCTTGTGGATGATATACTTGGAAGGTTCTAGAGGTGTGGAGAGAGTTGAGGTCGTGATTGGAAATGAATAAAATGAAGTGGACTTAACATTTAAAGACTTGGAGAGTTCAGCCGAGTGGGACTTCCACGGACAGCTTCACGGTCCGTGGAACCCAGTGTGGGTCGTGGAACTGGTCGTGGTTCACGACCAGCCAGCCACACTTCCTGCTGGCTGTTCCACGGACACACCCACGGTCCGTGGAACACTATACGGTCCGTGGAACCTAGCACCTAGCCGTGGAACTCACGGCCCACCGAATGGTTCCCGTCGTTTCGTTTGATCTCCAATCCTTATGGAACCTTCTTGGCACTTGTTTATCACCTCGTTAGTAATCTAGGGGACGTCATAACTCTTCCTCAAAACATCCTTAAGGTAACACTAACTCAATACTCATAGTTTTCATCCAACACACTAACTTATAACTCGATTCTCTTAACAACTTTCTTGCTTCAACTCGGATGCCTTTGGAAATCTTGATTAGGACTATCAATTACTACTCCTTGCTCATCTAAACCTCATATACGTCATGTCCTCCGAGAGCCTATACACTTGTATACTAAGGGGAATTTCCGAGGTGTAACATTCTTCCCCCCTTTAGAACATTCGTCCTCGAATGTTAAGTCATCGAGGATCCTAGAAAAATTTCGCCAGAGTTTCCCCCCGTAATACGGCGATACCATCCTGTCACAACAGCCCATAATATCATTGCCTCACAGGGCTACAACACAATAACAATATAGATTGGCCACACACGACCCATATACATAAAAGTAAAGCATACATACCTTATCATCCCGATGTTTCATCATATGTCTCCTCTGGGGGTTGAAATAGGTGTGGATATGTGGATTTCATCTTCTCTTCCGCTTCCCAAGTCATTTCTTCTCGGTTGTTATTCCGCCACAAGACCTTGACTGAAGCTACTTCTTTATTCCTAAGCCTTCGTACTTGCCTGTCTAATATGGCAATAGGTACTTCTTCGTAAGTTAGCTTCTCTGTAATTTGGACATCATTCACTGGCACAATCTCCGTAGGATCTCCAACACATTTGCGGAGCATTGAGACGTGGAATACCGGATGAACTAATTCAAGTTCTGAAGGCAAGTCTAACTCATATGCTACTTGACCCACCTTACGGATGATTTTATAGGGTCCGATATATCGCGGACTCAACTTTCCCTTTTTGCCAAATCTCATCACTCCTTTCATCGGCGACACTTTCAAGAACACCCAATCGTTGACTTGAAATTCTAGATCTCGCCGGCGATTGTCCGCATAAGACTTTTGGCGACTTTGAGCTGCCAACAATCGATCTCGGATCACCTTGACTTTCTCTACCGCTTGTTGGATCAATTCGGGACCTATCAATTGTACTTCTCCGACGTCGAACCATCCAATCGGAGATCTACACTTTCTTCCATACAGAGCTTCATACGGAGCCATTTTGATCGGAATGATAAGCCGTTGTTATAGGCAAATTCGATTAAGGGTAAGTGGTCATCCCAACTACCACCAAAATCTAAAACACATGCCCTTAACATATCTTCCAAGGTCCGTATAGTGCGCTCGGCTTGTCCGTCAGTCTGCGGATGGAATGCCGTGCTGAGCTTCACTTGAGTGCCTAGACCCTCTTGGAAGGATTTCCAGAACTTAGCTGTAAATTGTGCTCTGTCGTCCGTAATGATAGATATTGGAATACCATGAAGCCTCACAATTTCCTTGATATATAACCTTGCATAATCTTGCCTAAATATGTAGTTCGACCGGGAGAAAATGAGTCGCCTTTGTCAATCTATCCACGATCACCCATACAGAATCATACTTACTTCGGGAACGAGGTAGTCCTACAACGAATTGATCACTTCCCATTTCCACGTAGGAATTTCCATTGCTTGCAATAATCCCCAAGCTTCGGTGTTCTACCTTTACTTGGCAATTTGGACATTTGGCTACAAATTTTGCTATGTCTCTTTTCATGCCGTCCCACCAATACATCGATTTAAGATCATGATACATTTTTGTCGTTCCGGATGAATAGAGTACCGAGAATAGTGAGCTTCTTCTAGGATTCGACGACGTAATTCTGCCACATTTGGCACACATAGCCTGCCTTGATATCTAAGAACCCCATCTGCCGAAACTTCAAATGGTGACCCTTCTTTTGGGAATTTCACACCTTTATAATATTCCAATTTGGGATCCTCGCATTGACGCTTTTTTATTTCTGCGTCCAAGGATGAAACTGTCGGATCATTAACACTAATTCCTGCATCACCTGAGTCGATTATACGCACTCCAAGATTCACCAACTGGTGGATTTCATGAATCGCCTCTTTCTCTCTCGGGGGAACTTCACATGAGCGCCCATTGATCGGCGACTAAGCGCGTCAGCTACTACATTTGCTTTCCCGGGGTGGTATAAAATATCAACATCATAATCCTTCAATAATTCTAACCACCGCCTCTGTCGCAAATTTAACTCCTTCTGTTTGAAAATATATTGGAGGCTCTTATGATCCGTATAGATATCGACATGTACGCCGTACAAGTAATGTCTCCACATTTTCAATGCATGAATAACTGCAGCCAATTCGAGATCATGAGTTGGGTAATTCTTTTCATGTTTCCGTAGCTGCCTCGAAGCATACGCAATGACTTTTCCATGCTGCATTAATACACACCCTAGCCCCACACCGGAAGCATCACAATATACACATAACCATCCGACCTTTTCCGGAAGTGTTAAGACCGGAGCCGAGGTTAATTTGTCTTTTAACTCTTGGAAGCTACGCTCACAAGCATCATTCCACTGGAATTTTACTGACTTCTGGGTTAGCTTTGTCAATGGAGATGAGATAGATGAAAAACCCTCTACAAACCTTCTATAATAGCCTGCCAATCCCAGAAAACCGCGAACTTCCGTGGGTGTCGTAGTTCTCGGCCAAGTCTTTACTGCTTCAATCTTCTGAGTGTCGACTCTAATGCCATCACTTGAAATCACATGGCCCAAGAATGTCACCGAGTTTAACCAGAACTCACACTTTGAAAATTTAGCATACAGTTCTCGAGCTCGTAGAATGCCAAGAACAATGCGTAGATGATCCGCATGTTTCGATTCCGTGCGAGAATACACCAAAATATCATCAATGAATACTATCACAAATAGGTCTAAGAGAGGTCTGAATACATTATTCATTAAGTTCATGAACACTGCCGGCGCGTTAGTTAGCCCGAACGACATCACCCGGAATTCATAATGGCCATATCTCGTTCTGAAAGCTGTTTTGGGGATATCTTCCTCTTTAACCCTCACTTGATGATAACCCGATCGCAAATCTATCTTAGAAAACCACTTGGCACCCTGCAGCTGGTCAAATAAATCGTCAATCCTCGGAAGAGGATACTTATTCTTTATCGTCACTTTGTTCAGCTGTTTGTAATCAATACACATTCGTAGGGAGCCATCTTTCTTTCTTACGAATAGAACTGGTGCTCCCCACGGAGATGAACTGGGCCTGATAAACCCCTTCTCGAGCAGATCTTTCAACCGTGCCTTTAATTCCTTCAATTCTGCTGGTGCCATTCGATAAGGAGGAATAGAAATAGGCTCAGTATCCGGCAACACATCAATGGCGAACTCAATCTCCCTTTCTGGGGGAAGACCTGGGAGTTCATTCCGGGAATTCATTCACGAAAACTCATGTACCACCGGGACAGATTGAAATGTTGGTGGCTTTGCCTACGTGTCATGAACTCGGACTAAATGATAAATATAGCCCTTAGCTATCATTCTCCTCGCCTTAAGGTAGGAAATAAACCTACCCCTTGGAGTTGCCGTATTACCTTTCCATTCAAGCACGGGCTCTCCCGGAAATTGGAATCGAACTAATTTCATTCGGCAATCAACATTAGCATAGCATGAGGCCAACCAATCCATACCCATAATTACATCAAAGTCTAACATTTCAAGCTCAACTAAATCAGCCTTGGTTTGGCGATCGCATAACACAACTATACAATCTTTATACACTTGTTTCGCTATCACGGGATCACCAACCGGAGTAGATACCTCAAAAGGTTTAATCGGCTCGGGCTTCACCCCAATACGATTAGCAACATATGGAGTAATATAAGACAACGTAGACCCGGGGTCTATCAATGCATACACATCATAAGAGAATACAGACAATATACCTGTAACCACATCTGGGGACGACTCGAGATCCTGCCGTCCTACTAAGGCATATAAACGGGGTTGTGTGGTACCTGAAGTAGATGCTCCCCCTCGGCCTCTACCTCGGCCTGCTGAAATCTGGGGAGTCTGCCCCGTCGGGCGTACGGAAGAAGAACCTGCTGCCGACCCTGTGGGCTGAGCCCCACCTCTGCCATATCTCGAGGGACAGTCTCGCACCAAGTGCCCTATCTGCCCACAATTATAACATGCATCTGTGCCCTGGCGACATGGCCCTGAGTGCAATTTTCGCACCGATCGCATCGGGAACCGGTGGTCTCCCCGACCGTAATCTCCCCAAACCGGGAACCGGGGCCCTCGAACTCGACCCCGTCCGGATCGATAGGAACGATCAGATCTCTCACCGTAAACCGGGAGGTGCACTCGTCCGACCGACCGAGTGTCGGAATATGTCTGCCTTGATCCACCTCTATAATCACCACCTGTGCCCATAGATCTTGCCCGTTTGCCTTGCCCTCTATCAGTGTCGCGATCACCCCTCTGCGGAGGTTGTTGCCCCTCTAAATTTTGAGCATGGGCTTGAATACGGGAAATGTCCATCCCGTCCTGCAACGAGGCCGTCAAGCAATCCTTAAATAGATGTGGCCCTAAGCCACTCACAAACCTGTATACCCTGTCGCCCATATCGGCTACCATTGTAGGAGCATATCTCGCCAAGGAATTAAATTGGAGACTATACTCTCGGGCGCTCATATTCCCTTACTTTAAATTCAAAAATCTATCCGCTCTAGCTCGGCGGACCTCGGAAGGTAAGTAATGGCGAATGAAAGCATCAACAAACTCTTGCCACACGGGAGGAGGCGCATTTTCTTGCCTCGATGCTCTCCAATTATTGTACCATAAAACCGCCACATCTCGGAGTCGATATGATGCCAACTCCACTGATTCGGTCTCAGAAGCATGAATAATCCGCAACGTCCTCAACATTTCATCAATAAAGCCTTGCGGGTCTTCATCCGGCTTTGATCCAAAGAATTTCGGAGGATTTAAGCTCATGAAATCGCGGGCTCTAGTACTAGTTGAACGATCACTTGGGCCCGCATTTTGCCTTTGTGCCTGAGCGGCAACCAATTGTGTCAACAAATTAATGGCCTCGGCTACTTGTTGACCCGAAGCGGTGGAGGCGGTGGAGGAAGCCCTTCTTGGAGGAAGTAGTGGGGGCATTAGATAAAGCCTCATGACGTGACTCTCCTTCATCTATATTCATGATTTCCGCCCCTCTTTGTCGTGCTAGGAGGCAATCCAATTGTGGAGGCTCTATCGCACGATGAAAAGCCCTAAATGCCTTGTCCTTGTTTATGATGGCGCGTGACTCTCGGCCGGAGACAGGAGGCTCGATACCATTCAGGACCCGAAAGCTCTCTTAACCACCGAACACCGCCGTCCCATTACCCATCTTTTCCATAATATATTCATATATCATTATTGGAAACTTAATGCATCTAGGCTAAATACATATACATATAGACACACACATACATGCGTATACATGAACATCCTTCATCTATATGTCTCTACTAGAGTACTAAACATATGGACGGGACGCCCGTCTTTATACAAATATGTACCAAAAAAGAATAATCAATAGCACCCCTCGGGCGGCTTTAGCTTTTGGCGGCATTTCGAAATCATAGCACATTCGTTATGAGATGAGGGGTATATCTTATACATAAATACATCACGTACATTCTCTATCGCACGTAACATCAATCATCTCATATGAAGAAGGATGGTCATTTTCTCTAAATGCCCGTAGCCTCATGTTTATTAGCGTGGCGCGCAACACACCATAAACTTGTCAAGACTCTACTAGACACGGCGTAGGCCGTGACTAGTGCCCGAATTGGGTACACTCTCCTAGTCGACCTTATACGGACATAAATATCAAACGCTCGATCAAAAAATAAACAAATCTCAAACACATCCGAATATATATGTAAGCAAGGCTATCAAACGCACGGCCCAAAACATATACAAATGCAAGCTACGGCCGCGACGCCTAGAACATATATCATACAAACATACGTAATGGGCATAACCCACGTACATGTCCACGTACCTCTAATATATATATATATATATATATAACCCCCACCCCCGAACAAATATATACAAATGCAATGAACCTTTCATGGAGGGTATATATCATTATAGGAAACCTGCGATGTTCATGGAAACAAAATATCATTATGGAAAATCTTAAAAATGATTTCCAAAATATCACAATGTTACTTTAAAAATACGAATCACATACAGTAAAATACCTTGTATGGCGCCATATCAAAATACATACATATATACCATATAGACACCATACGAGGAGCTCGGCGAACCATATACATGAACATTATGGGACCATCGGCGAAAGATTACCCACACATGCGGAGTCGTGAGGAATCATATGCATAAAATCATCTTCATAAATCCAAAAGATAAGTAAAATAGTCATATTTGAAATCGGAATAATAATTACAACATTTTCTTTCAAAGTTGTCGAAATTATAAAGGACGGGACCCACGGACGAGTATAGACCCGAGCTGGGCCCGCCTATGGAAAATATACTCATCCTACATCATACAACCTTCTACGAAAGTCTCAAAGCAATCCGAGCTTTTCTATGAAAGTTATGGGCGTTTGTAGTTTTTGAATCGTTAAAGAATAAACTCTTTAAAAAAAAACCAACTTTCATGCAACCTTTACAAATCAATAATTCCAAGGACATAGGATCAAAATTTCATAACATCAACATATGAATATCAAGAAACAAGTGCGTATCATAGACATGCTCGGATTGCGAGAATAGAGTTTCCTCGAGGTTCGTGTCATAGCCTATTTTAACTAAGGCATGCCAAAGAAGGAAGGTTGAGCTTTACATTCCTCAAACGCTCTCCAAGATAACCCAAATTCAAGCTAAATCCAACCTACGTCTCGGGATGCCCAAGATCTACAAACGAGTCATAATATGCCAAACATTAGCTATAGACATTTTGGGCATTTAATTCCAATTTAGCCCTTAATTCTACGAAATTTGGGCAAAGCATTCCCCTAGAATAGGCCACCCCGAGAATTTAACTCGGCCTAAATCAACAACAACAACAACAACAACAACCAACCTAGCAACATTAATAAGTCGAAGGGCAATACAACAATAATAACTCTCTTTTCCATCATTCCACAACATTCATAATTCCAATTCAATGGCTTACCTTCAAGCCAACATCGACGCTTATACATTCAATTACTAACCCGATCCCATACCAACAATATTTAAAGACATTCTAAGCAATTCATACAACATTTATAACAATCCAAAAATTGCTCCACTCTACAAATCACTTTAACACATTTCCCATTTGCAAATCATGATTTGCAATTCACATTCTAACAATGCTGTTCTCATCAATATACAAATTACATTAAAGGTACAATAACCTCCAAATCAGTCATACAACAATTACAACATCAATTTGAGTCATTAAACATTCATTTCCATAACATAGAATTCATAGCGACGACGACTAAAACACTAAGCGACATTAATGCGTTCTTTGTCATATTCCATGATCATTTTCGGCCAACACACAACATATATACATATGGATAATTCTCATTCATTTCTTCACACTACAACCATCAACATACTATATAGAACTTAATTCATCACTTCAATACAACACAACACACACACACTTACACGGCTAAATCTCACACACATGGCCTCAACTCCAACACACTATATTTCATGAATTTCCTTCATTTTAGCATACTAAAACATACATACAACCTTTATAACACATAAAACATAATCAATTCTTACCTTTCTTCTTCAACTCCACAAGAGGCTAGGGTTTGCGATAATGAAAACTAGCGGGTTGATTGCTCCAACGACACTTCCACGCTACTTAGGGACCTCAAAATAGTGGGTTTGCATCAACAAAATAATTTTGGCAAGTCTTGAATTGAACTTCAATTTTTTTTTTTTGCTCCGGCCGAGAGCCTCAAGTTCTTCAACTTCTTGTTCTTTTTTTTTCTCTGAGTGTTGGGAATGAATTAGATGACTTAGAAGTCATCTTTGTATACTAGCAAGACTTGTACATGTGTCCCTTGGACCACACAAGTGTTGTTCCACTTAAAATTGAACACAAATTGTGTTATCACAAGGGCCAAAGTGCATGATTTTCAAGTTTCCATTTATATCACTTTTGGTCCCAAATTTTCAGTGTTGCAAACAAATTCATGCACAACTTATGTCCCAAAATAAAATCAAAGGCCAAAAATCGTGGCTTTGTATCATAAGTTTTGTCCTTAACTTATCATAGATTGTTATGTACAAAAATCCGGGATATAGTTACATAGTTACATATACATATACATACATTAAGCTTAAGAGCGGCTATGTTTATGTCGGGGTGATATAAGGTCGTGAACCCCCGGTCATGTTATGGAATAAGCATAAGCATCATATCTCACCTTGGAGGGATTTACAATTTAAGGTGAGTACATATAAGAAGGAATGCCAATGGATCGTGATCATCATTATTGATTTCGTAAGAACATCATATCTTGGTCTCTAGAGTCGTTATCGCATTCATAGCATATTTCTTGTCCCGTCTCGTCATTCATGAACTTAGACTTTCATCTCTAGAAACGTAGAAGATTCATGAAGGAAGAGGAAAATCATGCATAAGATTCATGCCTTAGAAGGAAGGGTAATGCCTCACATACCTTTGTCGTTTAATTTCTTTACAACTTGCTCGTCCTCCTTTAACGTCCTCGCCTTTACCTTCAAGAGAATCCGTATCGTCGTTAGCTAGGCAATTATAAAACCATGCCTCTTAAGGCTAAAGAAAATTGGGCAGCGTTTCCTTTGTTTATACTACTTTCCGCCATATTCCATATCAACTTCCAACACTCATGACAACCATCACAATATCGCTAATACCAATCGCCATTCATTCATCTTATTCGCATTTCACAAATTTCGTACCAATCCTCCATAGTTATGGCTAAAGGTTACTATCACAATCTTTCATATCCAATACTTATTTCATGCTCTCAATATCATTTATAACGCATTTATAATCTCAACACAACCATTTTCATGACTCATCTCAACTACTATTCAACAATGTCATTTTTCACCCATTTATAACCCATTTTCTATACTCTTTCATAATCTAAGTGTTTCACCTTAATAATACTTCAAACAACATGTAAAGTTCATGAAACTTACCTCAAATGATAGAGGAATAAACCTTGAATTATAATACGCCTTCTAGCACAGAACCCTATTTCTTTTTTCTTGGAATTCCTTGATTTTGATAGCTTTAATGGGGTTTCTTAGGTTTGATTCTCCTCAAATCTTGTTTTTGACCTTTGATTTCCTTGGTTTTCTTGTGGATGATATACTTGGAAGGTTCTATAGGTACTGAGAGAGTTGAGGTCGTGATTGGAAATGAATAAAATGAAGTGGACTTAACATTTAAAGACTTGGAGAGTTCAGCCGAGTGGGACTTCCACGGACAGCTTCACGGTCCGTGGAACCGAGTGTGGGTCGTGGAACTGGTCGTGGTTCATGACCAGCCAACCACACTTCTTGCTGGCTGTTCCACAGACACACCCACGGTCCGTGGAACACTATACGGTCCGTGGAACCTAGCCGTGGAACTCACAGTTCCACCGGAATGGTTCTCGTCGTTTCGTTTGATCTCCAATCCTTATGGAACCTTCTTGGCACTTGTTTATCACCTCGTTAGTAATATAGGGGATGTCATAACTCTTCCTCAAAACATCCTTAAGGTAACACTAACTCAATACTCATAGTTTTCATCCAACACACTAACTTACGACCCGATTTCCTTAACAACTTCCTTACCCTAACTCGGATGCCTTTGGAAGTCTTGATTAGGACTATCAATTACTACTCCTTGCTCATCTAAACCTCATATACGTCATGTCCTCCGTGAGGTTATACACCTGTTTACTAAGGGGAATTTCCGAGGTGTAACAATGAAGATCCTCAATTGAGCCATTATAGAGATACATTGCATGACAAGGAGAAGTCTCCATTTGAAGCTTCTATAGATGGGATTCTTAGATACCGAGGCAGGCTATGTGTTCTGAATATTGCAGAATTGCGTCGTCGAATTCTAGAGGAAGCTCATTATTCTCGGTATTCTATTCATCCCAGAGCGATGAAGATGTACCATGATCTTAAGCTGATATATTGGTGGGATGGAATGAAAAGAAACATAGCAGAATTTGTAGCCCAATGTCCAAATTGCCAGCAAGTGAAGATAGAACAACAAAAGCCAGGAGGATTATTGCAAGCAATGGAAATTCCTACTTGGAAATGGGAAGTGATCAACATGGATTTTATTGTAGGATTACCCCGTTCTCGAGGCAAGTATGATTCCATATGGGTGATCGTGGACAAACTCACAAAAGCAGCTCATTTTCTTTCTGTCAGAACCACATACTTGGTAGAAGATTATGCGAGGTTGTATATCAAGGAGATTGTGAGACTTTATGGAGTTTCGATATCCATTATCACAGATAGAGGGGCAAAATTTACAGCTAAGTTCTAGAAATCTTTTCAAGAAGGTCTAGGTACTCAAGTAACGCTTAGCACGGCATTTCATCCGCAAACTGATGGACAAGCCGAACGTACCATTCAGACTTTGGAAGATATGCTACGAGATGTGTACTAAATTTCGGTGGTAGTTGGGATGACCACCTACCCCTTATTGAGTTCGCATATAATAATACCTACCATTCCAGTATGCAAATGGCTCTGTATAAAGCTTTATATGGAAGGAAGTGCAGGTCCCCAATTGGATGGTTTGAAATTGGAGAAGTACAGCTAATAGGCCCTGAATTGATTCAACAAGCAGTAGAAAAAGTCAAGGTGATACAAGATCGATTGTTAACAGGCTAAAGTCGCCAAAAATCTTATTGAGCGAGATTTAGAATTTCAAGTTGATGATTGGGTATTTTTGAAGGTGTCGCCAATGAAGGGTGTGATGAGATTTGGTAAGAAAGGAAAGTTAAGTCCTCGATACATTGGACCCTATAAGATTATCCGCAAGATGGGTCAAGTAGCGTATGAATTGAACTTACCTCCAGAACATGAATTAGTCCATCCAGTCTTCCATGTTTCAATGCTCCACAAGTGTATTGGAGATCCTACGAAGATTGTGCCAATGGATTATGTTCAGATCACAGAAAAGCTAGCCTATGAGGAAGTGCCCATTGCCATATTAGACGCGTGCAAGTACGAAAACTTCGAAACAAGGAAGTAGCTTCAGTTAAGGTTTTATGGCGAAATAACAACCGAGAAGAGATGAATTGGGAGGTGGAAGAGAAGATGAAATCCACATACTCGCACTTATTTCAGCCTCCGGAAGAGATTCATGATGAGACATCGAGATTATGAGGTATGTATGTTTTTCTTTTATGCATATAGGTCGTGTGTGACCAACTTATATTGTTATTGTGTTGTGGCCCTGTGAGGCAATGTTATTATGGGTTGTTGTGACAGGATGGTAGTGCCATATTACAGGGGAGACTCTGGCAAATTTTTTAGAGAATCCACGATAACTTAACATTCGAGGACGAATATTCCAAAGGGGGGAAGAATGTTACACCTTGAAAATTTCTCGTTAGCGTACAGTGAATAGACTAATGAAGGGCACGATGTATACAATGTTTTGATAAGAAAGGAAATAGTCTTTAATGGTCCTAATTAAGATTTCCAAAGACATTCGAGGTAAGAGAGGAAAGTTGCTAAGGAAAGTGAGTCCTAATGTTATGTCCCGTATCTTACATTGGGACATTATAAAGCTAAGTGCGACAAGTTAAAGACAAAGCGGTTTTAGGGTTCCGGTAAGTGGTTTTCACCTCCCGATTTCGTTTCTATGCACAAGTTGCCTATGAATTTCGTTTGGTATAAGAAAATTATTGGAGAATAAGGATCAATTGACCAAGATTGGATGACTAAGTGAGACTAAGAACTTAATTACACCATTAGTGAAGCCTAAGTGGCCGTGTGGGCCCCACTTGTGAATTGGCCAACTATTATTGGCTAAAGGCTTGGGTGGGACACATGTCCACCTTGTGGATTGCATATAAAAGGGAAATTTCTGATTCACAATTCAGTTCACTTTCATTTCAACATTGCAAAGTGCAAAAATTTAGTGATAGAGAGAGAGGCTCTCGGCTACAAGCTGGCCGAGAACACCCTCCTCCAAATTGATCCAAAAATCTAGTTTCTCCATCAAATTAAATCCTCATCAGGTGTATAAGAACGTGTAGTAGTTGTTGGGAAGAGACAAGGAGGTGTAGCATTCAATAGAGTTGAAGATTCGGCCAAGGTTGGAGGACAAGTTGTAAGGTAAGAATGATCATTGTTCTTGTGTTGTATGATGATTTGAATGTATAATTCATGTATGTTGTGGTTGGATTGTTGTTGTGGTTGGACTTGAGGGTGAGCCGTGAGCTTGGTGAAGCCATGATTGGTTTTCATTTTGCATGTATTATTGGTAAATAAATGAATGTCAACATGCAATTGAACAAAAATTGTAGAAGTTGGTTTATGATGTGCATGTTAGAATTGGGCTGTTTTTGTTATATCCCGTAATTTTGAACACTCGAATAAATTGAAATAAGTACGACTTGTATGAGGTGGAACAATATTTTCATTTTAGTCAATAAACATGTTGTTCATGAAAATGTTAATGTGGAAATAGTGAGAAAGGCGAGGGTTTCGGGAATTGCAAAATGCGATCCACAACCAATTGGGCCAAAAGAACAAAAGAAGGAAAAAAATGGGCCCAAAAGAGGGGTGGCCGGCCAAAGCCTTGGCCCAAGCCCCTTATTTTCATTAAATTTCCATGTGATTAATATGTTGGAGCAATAGAAGTTTCAAGAGAAATATAGAAAGAGAAGAGCAAAAAAAAAAAGGAGAAGAGCAAGAACAAGCTCAACCATTCGGCCAAGCTCTTGTAAAATCAAGATCAATTTTGAGCCATCCAAAAATAAATTCTTCAAGCAAACCTACC
>NW_026727506.1:0-32826 GCF_029784015.1 Lycium ferocissimum
CATAAACCATTCATAACATATGAAAAGAGGATTAAAACTCACCTTCTTCACTTAGTTCTCCAACATGGCTTGGGTTGAGAATTGCAAGAATGAATGGTTTGCTTGCTCTAACAATTACTCCATGTTGTTTAGGATCTTCTAATTAGTTGAAAACCTAGAAGAAATAATTTTTTTGATCTTCATTTTTCTCCTTCTTGGCCGAATGGCCCTTCTCATTTTTCCTCAAAGTTTCTTGAAATTTCTAGGAGATGAAAAATGATGAAAATGACTTAATTTGTCATCTTTTATGTCCATATAAAATTACCACATGTGGCCCTACGGCCCACACCTCTTGGCCGGCCACCTTAGCCCACTCAAGAAATCTTTTTTTCCACTTCTAGCCCCTACAATTGTAAAGTAATCACATGCACCCTTCATAGCTTGAACTAGTCAAATTTGGCCCACTAAGGGTGGGTCCCACATACCCCACACGGCCTCATGGCCATTTGGCCATTTCATGAAATAATTTTTCCAACTTTTAGCCCTTAGTTTCCCTCAATATTTCCATCCAATAAAATCATAAACAACTTGTACCTTAAAACAAAGTCGGAAAATAGCCTTGTCATTAACTTTCCGCAATTAGCTCGGAATGTCCCGACGTACAAAATACGGGATATAACACCTACTCCCGGGCCTTATGATTGCTTCCATAACGGATGATATGCCCATAAATATGGGTAAGCAGGTAATCGAGGAGTGGAGGATTTTCATGGTTAAGTGCTGCCCGAGTTTGATGTTTCCCTCATTTATTACTGCCTTGTGCCGGCGGGCAAATGTGCGTACAGAGCCTGCGGACCATATGGTTGAGTGTGATGTTGAATTTGACCTATTTAGGGTGAAGGGTTCGTGGACTCGCAGCAAGAAGAGGAAGGTAGACTCGGATGATGAGGTTAGTGAGGGCCAGGAGGGAGAAAGAGATGATGCTGGCCTTTCATAGCCCTCGAGCCCCTTGGAGAAGATAGCGACCGAGATGGCGTCCATGAGGAGTATGGTGGTAGGGTTTGCACGACCTTCTATTGAGGTCGGTTCATCTAGTGCCGCTACTGGTGCTGGTGCTAGCTATTTCACCCAGGACAGGGTGAAAGGGTACATGGAGACGCAGACCAAGATACGGGAGTCCGTGGACACCTTGCAGGATGTGTATGGTTCTCTGGCCCAAGCCCATGTGGACACCTTGTAGGGCTTTTCATTTAAGACAATTGTTTATTTCGTTTTGGTTTGTTTTTGGTCAGATGTTTTAGACAATTGATTTTGTTTTTTGGCATTGGTTTTTGGGTATGATGTTTTTGTACTAAATGGCCCATGCCCTCATTAGGGTAGGTGCCTCTATAATTTTATTGTGTTAGGAATTTTTAGTTTTTCTTTGAGGTTTGTATGAATTGCACAGGCTGAGAAATTTTGAAACAGGGGATCTGGTCACTGGAATTTTTTGACTGCTGCAGCGGTCTGATTTCCGCTATGGTGAGGAAGGCTTCAAGACTACGAGGAATTTGAAAATGTAAAGGTCCGCTGTAGCAGAATAAGTCTCGCTACTGCGAACCCACTATGGCTGTGAGTACACCGCTGCGGCGAAGGATCTAGGCCAGTGAACGTTCTGATACTGCCCAACAGGATAGTATAACACTTGGAACTCATTTTACACAAACGTAACACACACACATAATTCACATATCATCGATAGGACGGCACTGCCAGATACCAATTGGAATTGACCAGATACCAATTGGACTTGTCGAGATACCAATTGGGATCATCCAAATACCAATTGGATTCAACTTAGAGGTGAAAATGACTGAGATAGCACGATGAGAAAGAAAGGAAGTTTCCTAGATGTCCCACAGCCTCTCGTGGATGGGTACTGATGTCATTGTACCACTCCACGAGACTTTACTAGACATTGCTCTTGTACTCGTTAGACCGGTAACCTAAGGCTCTAATACCAATTGTCACGACCCAAATTACGGATCGTACGGGCACCTACCTTATTGCTACCTGATAGGTGAACCCTTACCAACCAACCCCTTTCATATTGTTGTCTTGGAAGCAAATGCAACAAACAATAGTAAATAAAATAAACATTACGAAGACATTCTTTGATTAATTAGAGCTATTTTCAACTTTCCCAAGGATCTAGTCTAGATCGATACAAAATCTTCTAAAATACAGACAGATAACATAATTAAAAAGACATAGCTTCCGTCTTCAGAATGAGATCTACAAAATTTGTAGGAAGATATCCGCCACTACAACTAAGGAAACCTTCAAGAAACAACCTAAAACACATCTACACCCCAAAGGATATAGCAAGAGTAGTATCAATATACCACACATATTGGTAAGCATCATAGGTCAACTAAGATTAGTTCACACAATACGATATAAAATCAAACAGAATAAATAGATGGGTATCATCGTAACACCTTTTTACATTCTACCCACACTTAAACAGTTCTGACATAAACATGCTCATATCCCATTACCATGTCAATGCAACACTATGAAGTATGAACCAACAGACAACAACCGTTACCTTTAAGAAAGACTCCTGGACCAATTAGGCCCCGACAATTATAAAGGACAGAGCTCAACCTAACTATCAACTGACACTCGGTGGGACCACTAATCCTTACCTTCCCCTCCCCCCTCATTTTACTTTAACATACTCGAAATTTAACGATTAGACTCAATCAAACACACAACCCACAATGGACACCAAACTCAAACCACTTATCAAGTAACAAGTAAGAACAAGTAAGCAATGATAGCAAATCAATATACTCCCAAACATTTAGCCATGCTAATGGGGTCAACTCAAACTACCTTCTTTTTTTTATCAATGGATTATGAGGTTACTAGTAAACGCTCATCTCCATAATCATAAGAAAATGAATTGTAACTTTCGTAATGAATCATGACTACATGTCATCCAACCGGAATCTGCTCTGCCACCGTCACAAAATATGAACACACAAGTATAATGCAATCAATGTTAGTATTGTATCCGTACACATATGCTAAATGGTAATGTTTGCCCAAATAGCCATGACCTACAGGGAACCTATGGTGTCCAAGCAACACTCACTCCGGAACATCCTCACCCCCTATCAAATATGCCTTTACCTATTTATATTATCTTTCTCTTCAAAATGTGTTTCATTTCACCATCAATAAGGAATGTGAACAATCAATAAATCAATATCAAGGAACACAGTCACTATGTCACGAATCATAACGAGACTTAGGAAATTAGCCTCCTAACATTACAAATACTGTATTAAGATATATGCAATAAGAATACAAGTCATCACTCAATAGCCATTCTAAGACTCGAACTCAATTCGTCAATAAACGTGAATAAGGAATCACTCCAAATCAACAAAAAATTAAATATTGACGATTTCCACATGCCCAGTACATAGAATAATGACAACATGAATACTTAATGAGGACACCTACAACTTAGCAACAGGTCGCCCCCACCCATGATGCAACAAGACTCTACTATGTCCAACTGGGTAATTGCACATACCCCACCCTCTAACTAGATCAATAACAAACCATATTCACTACTTTGCTTCCCTTTTTGGCATATCAACTAAGCAACTTGCTTCACCTATTCACCTAATGGCACCATGCTTATAGAAATCTGTATTTATCTTAACCTAACAATATTCAGCCGAACTTCATGTCTGAAGACCTAACCATATTTTCCCCGTTAATTCTATAGTATATATACGATTTACTAATCAAAGTCTAACTTAAGTAAACCATAACCTACCTTATTGCCAAGCAGCTTTCACGAACGTTCATCGAATATCCACTATCTCATCTTTGAGCTGGAATCCATGATAAAAAAATCTTTAAGGCAGATAACGCGAAGGATGTTTGAAGGCTACTTTTCCTAGTCATCAAGTGTTTTACTCAGGGAATACCCTATTGACGGCTTAGAAGACGGGTTTTGTAGACAAGAGGGGTTAAATGCCGAAATAAATTCATTAAACGCGGGTACTGGTCCGTATATACCGCTGCAGTGGACTACTCATCTGCTACCATAGGATCGCTATGGCGATATCCGCTATAGCGAAGACGTCTCCCCCGGGCCCATAACTCTTTAACTCTCATCTAATACAACTACGAGTAAATATTACACTTAAAACTCCCCCGTGGACCGATCTTATAACGATACACTTGGTTTTCGTACACGGGCTGCGGAAGGTCCAATAACGACTAGGCAGGTCATTGCCGAACTAATACAAGAACTCCATTTTTATTAATCCTTATAAGTAAAGCTTAGTAAATGAAGGAATAGATTTAAGGGAGATGGGATGAAGGGGGTGTAAGGGTTACCTTTCCTAAGCCTCCAAGTGTTTCCTCTAATAATGCCCCAAATGGCGGCCTAAATGAAGAGTTGGTGGAAAATAAGGTCTAATCCCAAAATGAGGTTTAAATACATAGTTTGGAAAGCGTTGGCCACTGTAGCAAGCTACTAGTCCGCAGTAGCGATACCGCAACAATGGTAAATGTGCCCGATAGTGGACATCAAGGGAATAGGCCCGTCCGCTGGAGCGAAAGTGTAGTCTGTAGGGGAGGAACCTTCGGGACCCGACTAGCCTGCTATAGCGAGCCTATCATTGTAGGGGCGGACTTGCCAGTGATGCTGCGATACCAGTGACCCCATGCGATTTAAACTCTTTCTAACACGACTACGGATCAATCCTAACAGAAGAATTCTACGCACGACTAATCGTACAACTAATCGATTTGGCTCTATGTCACATAATGCAGGAGGTTTGGAAACGGCCAAACGGGTCGTTACATGGGGCGCCCGAGATGGATGTGCATTTAGAAAGAATTGAGTATCAAGGCTGGAGCAGTTTATTTCTTCAGATAAACGAAAAGAGAAGGATGTGTAGAGAACATATTACAGAATTCTATGTTAATGCTACCTTTCAGGAGGAACAATTCACCAGCAGTGTAATGGGAGTTAAGATCATGTTGAATGCTCAAACGCTGGGGGAAATTCTACAAGGGCCCTTTGAGGGATGGTTAAGTTATGCTAAGAATGAGTGGCCTTCACTTCAAGGAATGGAAAGTGTTGTAGAGATGACAAGGAAATTCTCAAGTAGCCCAACAACCAAACAACATAAAAGAGTACCAAAAAATGAGATGCCTAAGGTTTATCAATTGTATTTTGAAGTTATGTGTCGCATTAGTACCAAGGAAGGAAGGAAGGGCTGAGGCAAGTTTCTTGGACGTGACACTTATGGAGCTTCTTAACACCAGGGTCCAGAGTAACTTGCCCAGTCTCATGATTCAACATATGCACAAGATCTCTCTCCAGGAAACAAAAGTGCATGGACTAGCATATGGGTTTTGGTTGGGTGACATCTTTGGCCACTTTGTAGTACCTATTAAAGTATGGAAGGATCAGCTAACAAAGGACGTCATTGGGCCTGCGGAACAAGTTGATTCCAATCGAGAATGCAGATGAAGAGCTATAAATGTTGAGGAATCATCTTGCAGCCAAGGAGGTAGAAATTGCTGCTTTAAAGGAAAAATAACTCTACGAACTGGGGATGCTACAAGATAAGTATGAGCAAGAGAATGAAGCACTGAATGCCCAACTTTTGAGTCTGCAGACAACACTAGATAAGGAAAGGAAAGATAATACTAGGACTATTCAGGAATTTGTTGCTGCACTTACCAAAGACACCACCTCAACCTCAAAACCATCTTCTTAGTCTTACCTTGAAAATCGCATGTGTCCTATGTTTATTTCATGTTTTCCTTTTTGCTTTTCATTGGTCTGGGTATTTGTTCAATATATATGTGTTGGGCATACTATCAACTAATGGAGATTCTTTTGCAAATTACTATCTCTGCAATTGATATATATCCATGAGATCTACTGTAATTTGCTAAAATAGTAATTGAATCGATGAATGTTGGTCTCTTTTTAATGATGCCAAAAGGGGGAAGGAGAAAGTAAAACAGTAGCGCACATGCACATGCACGCCTTATATTTATTAACCTGGATCAATTGAGCCAAACGGAAGAAATTTAATTGGTTGCAACAGGTTACATACACGATAATAGGCTACACAGTAGAATACTTTCAATATGGGATTTATCATCATAAAAAAAGGGGAATTCGTTGATAAGAGGTGTGAAGTTTTTATGAATGACAAAGCAAAGAAAGACAAGACACTATTAAACTAGGTCCACAAATATGATCTATCCAGACAGGTCATCAGGTGCAGTGGATGAATGACCAACAGTGAAGACATTATATGAAAAGGATCTTAAAGTGATCAGAGAAGAGTTGATCAATTACAGACAGAACTATATAGATATATGAAACAGGTCTGACAACATGTTCCAACCAATATCACAGAAACAGTTCAAAGGCAGATGCAGAATGAAAGAGATTGGTGAAACATGTATATAAATATGTTTCGGCTCAACAATGTAGATATTCAGAGATGGAAGAACTAGGTGAATGAAACAGGTTTGAGAATAAGTTCTAGACAAATCCTGCAGCAACAAAGATTTGTAAAAGAATTGTGGTAAAGACTTGACGATCAAGTATGAAAAATTCCTTGCCATATTTTTTGAGATTAGTAAGCCTTCTACAAGTACAAAGAAGCCAACTAACCAAGGCAAGAATTCAAGTACAACACAAAACTCTATTGCATGTCATGGGCCTACTAGGAGAAGGTTTCGTAACCGACCTGCTATGCTTGAATTATTATAGATACCCAGGTCTTACTAAGAAGAACTTTGTACACCCACAAAGAGAGAATTCAGAATATTGAGTGAGGAAAAGATTTATCTAGAATATTCAAGAATCCAGGGTTGCATCTTGTAACGACCCATTTGGTTGTTATTGCTTTTTTGATGCTTTTGACCCTTTCCTAAGCTTGTTTAGCTCATATTTGATCTGAGAGGACCGTTGACACACTTCTCGAGGTGTTTGGATATGATTTGGGTGACTTTTGGGAAAAAGTTTGAGCTTAAAGCGAAAAAAGGTTGACTTAAAATTGACTTTTGGGTAAACGAACCTTTATAAAAAAATCTTTCAATTCTAAGACGTCGGGATGATGGTTTAGAACTTGTGTGTATATTTGGTTCGGTTCCTAATGCACTCGGGTGCATTTTGGGACTTAGGTTGGAAAGTTAGTTTTGAGGTACCGGGGGTTGACTCAGTCAATGAGACCTCCGATGGGAATTTAGAGGCCACGAGTGCATTCGTAGCGTATATTTATGTATATATGCATATTTGATTTGTGTTCGGGGGGTTCTGGGATCGTTCCGAGGGTCGATTTCAAGTAGGAAAGGCACCAAAAACTTCTGGTGTCTAGTGACCGCTTTGGCGCGGGAGAGGCAGCGTGGAAGCGCACGCAAAAGCATAGTCAAACCATTGAAGCGGCAGCGTGAAAGCAGTGGCCGAACCGCTGCAGCGGCAGACGAGCCAATTTTTTTTTATTTAAATGCCTTATGAAAACCCTTCTTCCTCCCATTCCAAAAATTACATTTTCTTAGCATCTTGGAGGTGGTTTTAGGAGGGTTTGATCATATTTCTTATGAGGGTAAGTTCTCTAATCTTAATCTCTTTCATTTACCCTCCCTAAGTAAGAATTCATGGTAGAAAATCCATAGAACTTGGAAGAATAAGGGAGGATTTTTTGGGTTTCTTTCTTGAATAAGTTGTTTATTATAAAATCTTGATTTCTTGGTGGATTAGGCTTGGTTAAGCATGGAATTGATTATTAGAATCTATTATTGCATGATTCCTTTCTAATTTGTGGCTAATTTGTGAGAATTAAAGTTAGGGTTTACACCCAAATTTGGGGGTTTTGCCTAGAATCCAAAATTGAGTGAATTATTGATTATTCTAGGTTGCTATTGATTGGAATTGATCACATAGATGTTTAATGTCATGTTGGAACCTTTAGATTCCTAATTTCACCTTTTTAGTTCATAAACCCCACTCCATAGGTTGGGAATTTGGGTCTTGAATAGAAATAGGGCTTAATCGATGATCTTCTTGATTCTATTTTCTTTATTCGAATGTGCCTAGAATTAATTTATCTCGAGGCTCAAAGGAAAGGGAAGTCTAAGGAGTGATTGTTGGTGATATTTTTGTTCGGCCTTTCAGGTTGGTTATGGTTTACCGAATGGTGAGACTTTGATTAGCGAAGCGTATGTTTAGATGATATTGTTAGAGAGTTCATGCAAACCTTTAGGTATGAAGTTGGGTTAGATGTTGCCTTAGGGTTTGGTATTGCTTGTGACTTATTTGATCGGGCTAGTGGCCTGTAGATTACCTAGGACCCTGTTTGATACATTGTGTATAAATTGGTGGATTGTTTGTTCATTGGGAGTAAATTGGAAGGATGAAATTACTTGATATTTGTTACACCTCGGAAATTTCCTTTAGCGTACAAGTGAATAGACTCATGAGGGACACGATGAACATGAGGTTTAGAGGAGCGAGAGATTGGTAGTCCTAATTAAGATTTCCAAAGATATTAGACTTGAGGAGAAAGTTGTTAAGAGGAGCGATGTTACAAGTTAGTGTAACGGATGAAAACTTTGAGCATTGAGGTAATGATGTCCTAAGGATGTTATGAAGGAGAGTTATAACATCCCTAGAATGGTATTGAAGTGATAAACAAGTGTTAAGAAGGTTCCATAAGGATCGGAGATCAAATGAAACGACGAGAACAACTTGGGCGGGTGGACATACGGCCGGACCACTTCCACGGCGTATAAAATATTCCACGGACGTGGAATGTTCAGGAATCCAGCCAGAGGAGACACCATGACTCACGTCGGAACCAAATATACGGTCCAACATACCAGTATATTTTATACGGACCGTATGTTGGTCCGTGGAAGTTTCCATCGGGGCCGAAATGTGTTTTATATAAGTGATGCCCTTTTCATTTTATTCATTTCATTTCTCTCCTCCACCTTCAAGAAGCCTCTAGAGTGTTCCAAACATCTCACCCACAAGAAAACCATAGAAATCAAAGACCATCCACAAGAAATCAAGTGAATCAAGTGAAGGAAACCTAATGGAAATCATCTAAATCAAGAGAATCCAAGGGAGGTGAAACTAGGGTTTTGTGCAAAGGGTGTATTATCATCTAAGGCTTGTTCCTCCATCATCCAAGGTAAGTTTCATGTTTACTACATGCTAATTGAAGTATTATTATGTTGAAACATATGAATTGAAAGAGTGTATAGCAAATGGGTTAGATATGGAAGAATAATGTCATCTTGAAATAGTAGTTGGATTGAATCTTGGAAATGAATATGTTGATGATATAAATACGCCATAAATGACCTTTAGGACATGAAATAAGTATTGGATACGAAAGAATACGACGATGGATTTTTGGTCATAATTATGGGAAATTGAGGTGAATTATGGAATGCGAATCATGTGAATGAACTACGATTATTGTTAATGATATCGTGACGATTATTATGAATGTTGGGAGTTGATATGGAATATGGCGGAAAGTAGTATAAACAAAGGAGATGCTGCCCAAATTTCTATAGCCTTAGTAAGTATGATTCCACGATTATATAGCTAATGTTGATACGAATTCCATTGAAGGTAGACGAGAGCATTAGAGGAGAACGAGCAAGCGATAGAATAAGCTAAACGACAAAGGTATGTAAAGCTTAGCCCTTTCTTTTCAAGGCATGACTTCTATGGCATGAATTTCCTCCTTTACTATGAATGTTCCTGTCTCTAAGAAAGTAAAGATCCTCACTCATGAATAGCTATACGAGATAAGAGATATGAGATGAGTACGATGATGATGATAGTAAGCTAAAGTCTAGAAATGTCATAGTCTACGATATGATGCTCATAAGAAGCTAATGAGGTGATATATGTAATCCAATGATATTGATCACTATGTACACTCACCTTATGCTTGTTCTTCAAGGTGAGGCGAAATACGTAAGAATGCTCATAATGACATCGGGGGTCCACGACCTTATGTCACCCCGATAAAATATGAATAGCTAAGAGTTCCTATGCATGTACTGTAATACGTATATGATGTCAAGCATACCACGATGAGTTATGATGAGCATATTATGATGAGCAGGTTATGATAAGCACGATGTAATGAGTATATGGTGATATTGACTATTACACGCTATATGGTCGGGCAGTTATTACAGCTATGTATACATATGATATGATGATAAGCATACGATGACGCTAGAGTAAAACAAAGCTACTACATGACTATGAAACGAGAAATAGTAATGAACCTATAAGGCATGTACGATATGAGATATATGTGATATGCTGTCGAGCCTATGAGGCCGAATACGGATAGTGATTAAATGCGTATAAATAGATGCGACATTATGAAAAGTATATGTATGTGTGAGGATGAATGCAAGATGATGACTAGATATGCTAAGGTCATGATGCCCTATGTGATGTATATGTATCTATGTATGTATCGAGCCCAGAGGGGCCGAGTACGTGTACCATTAAGCCAATCGAGCCCAAGAGGGCCGAGTACGGATACGATAAGCCCTATCGAGCCAAGAGGGCCGAGTACGTGTAGTGATGCTATCGAGCCAAGAGGGCCGAGTACGTATGCTGCGATCCTATCGATACGAATGGGGAGTATGAATGATACTAACCTATATGAATACGAGTATGCTACGTATGATAATTATATGAATATGATTATGTTATATGTATGATGCTTATAGGATCACGATGATGCTTCACGATGATAAGTATATGATATATTTTACGTTACGCTTATGATTATATCATATGCATCACATTCATGTGAGTACGAATATGCTAATACCATGTAAGTGCCGAGTAAGGGCTAGGTATATGCCAAGTACGTGATACAAGCATGAGTATGACAAGAGAATAGATATGAAAGGTAAGTAAGTAAAAGATATGAATGTATGTATACGAGCACGAAATAGCACATGAAATGTTCCTATAGAAAGCAGGTAAGTACTATGAAGAGAATGTTGATGCCTCCCATCTTATGTTATTTCCTATGTTACTGCTATGTTTCTCCATCATTACTGCTCATGCTTTACTTACTCAGTACAATATTCGTACTGACGTCCTTCTCTTTGGACGCTGTGTTCATGCCCACAGGTAGACAGGGAGACGGTGCCGATTCACAGTAGCCATCAGCGGAGTTGTAGAAGCCCTCCTTTATTCCGGAGGTGTTATTTTGAGACATCATTTTGTGTACATGTATTTCGGGCACGGCGGGGTCCTGTCCCGTCCATATGTTCAGTGTTCTAGTAGAGGCTCGTAGATACGCGGTGTGGGTAGTACGGTCCCATGGCTTTTATGTATGTACATGTATATTATTATCTTGATAGCCGAAGGGCCTATGTTTATAAAAGTAAATGTATTTCAGAAAATGATAGTTTTTATATAATATGAGCATATAGTATGAATGATAGCAGATAAGCAGTAAAGTGAGCGGTGTTCGGTGGTTAGCCCCGGATACCCGTCGCGGCCCGTAGGTCGGGTCGTGACAAAAGTGGTATCAGAGCAGTTCAGTCCTAGGAAGTGTCTACGAGCCGTGTCTAGTAGAGTCTTGTTTATGGTGTGTTGCGCGCCACGCTAATAAACAAGAAGCTACAGGGCATTTAGGAAAAATGACCATCTTTCTTCATATGAGATCGTGCGATAGAGCCAAGTATAAGATGAAATTCCTCCCTAATGAGTATGTTGTGATTTCAGAAATGCCGCCAAAAGGGAAAGCTAAAGCCGCCCGGAGGGCGAGATTACGATGAAGAGGTGGGCGAGAAATAGAGCCGCCTATGAATATAGATGAGGGCGAATCACATGATGAGGTTCCATCTAGTGCCTCACTACTCCGCCCGTTACGGAAGAGCAAGAAGGGGCTTCAGCTCCAGCTCCTATGCCTACAGTCCCTCCACCATCTACTTCAGGCCAACAAGTGGCCGAGGCCATTAACTTATTGACACAGTTAGTTGCCGCCCAGGCACAGCGGCAAGATTCGGGCTTAAGCGACAGGGCCGCTAGTACTAGAGCCCGTGATTTTATGAGTTTGAATCCCCGGAGTTTTTCGGGTCAAAGCCGGACGAAGACCCTCAAAGTTTTATTGATGAAATGTTGAGGACATTGAGGATTATCCATGCCTGCGAAACCGAATCGGTGGAGTTAGCGTCTTATAGACTCCGAGATGTGGCGGTTTTATGGTATAACAAGCGGGAGATCGTCAAGAAAAGAGAATGCGCTCCCTCCCGTGTGGCAAGAGTTCGTTGATGCCTTCATTCGTCATTATTTGCCACCCGAGATCCCGCCGAGCTAGAGCGGATAGATTCTTGAATTTAAAGCAAGGAAATATGAGCGCCGAGAATATAGCCTTCAATTTAATTCGTTGGCTAGATATGCTCCGATGATGGTGGGCGACATGGGTGACGAGTATACGGAGTTTGTGAGCGGCTTAGGGCCACATTTATATCAAGAATGTTTAACGGCTTCATTACAAGACGGGATGGATATTTCCCGCATTCAAGCCCATGCCCAAAATTTAGAAGGGCAACAACAGCCGCAAAGGAGTGAACGTGAAAGTGATAAGGGGCAAAGTAAGAGGGCCAGACCCATGGGTGCCGATAGCAGCTATAGAGGGAGATCGAGGAAGTCATACTCTAGGTACTCAGGCCAGGGTCCGATTACTCCATTCATTCGGACCGAGTCGAGTTTCGGAGAGTACGGTTCTCGGTATAGAAGTGATTCGGGCCGGACGAGATCGTCCATACCACAATGTACCCGGTGCGGTAAGCAACATTGGGGACCATGTCGAGTGGGGTCGGATGTTTGCTATAGTTGTGGCCAGTCAGGTCATATTATGAGAGAGTGCCCATTTCGAGGCGGCAGGCGTGCGGTTCAGCCCACGGGATCCGCAGCCGGATCTTCGTCATCTATGCGCCCCGCGGGACAAGACTCCCAGACACCAGTAGTGCGGGGTAGAGGCAGGGAGAGAGCGTCTAATTCAAGTGATCCTCGGCATCGTATGTATGCATTGGCTGAGCGACAGGATCCAGAGTCACTCCCCGATGCCGTCACAGGTATATCTACATTTTTGATTATGTGCTAAAGGAAGAATAAATAATTGTAGCAATAAGCAAGTATAAATTGAGGGGTCATATTATGTAGCGGTGGTAATGGGGGAAAAGAATGATATGTGGTATTATGGTTCTCGAGTTTAAGGAAGTAGGATGTAAAGAGGGAAAAACCCCAAGATAGCGATGATGATGAGTTACGACTATGAGAAGCTAATTACGTATAGAGTAAAGGGAAGAGGGAAGACATCATATAGATTGTCGTAGCTATGGATCATCAGAAACAGCATGAATAAGACACAGTATAGTAAGAGGTATACAAATTAAAGATTTGAAGGCAAGACCCCAAAGGGGGGGAAGCGAGGGAAAGAAACGCAAGTGTAGAAAGTTAACGATAGACCCTAATACGTGTCAAATAGATGTGATAAGCGATGATAGTAATGATGTTAAGAGATGCTTATGATCTTATATGTATATGTGTCTATATATGACTATTATGGAAACTTCGAGCTTGTATGACCAGGTAGAGTACGATATATGTGTATGAATATGTATACATGAAGATGAGCACGCACCATTATAGTTAAGTACGGATGACCCGGGGCCTTGGCCGGGCCAAAGTATGTGAAGTACCGATTCTTTATAGTCGGGTATGTTATGTAAGGGTTATATGAATGCTATGTAAATGCTATGTATACGAAATCAATACGAGTACGAATATGTTAAGCATGTGATATATACGATATGTGAACGACACGAATATGAGTACAAGTATGTTACGAACATAGAAATGTGATGAATATGAGTATGTAAATGAATGTGATCATGAATAGAGATATGGCTATGAGCACAAATGTGTGTATGGATATGGATATCTGTATATGTATAGATGTATACGCACATGAACCAGCCAAGAGCGGTGATGTGACTAGCAAGCAATTATACTTCGCTAATGAAACAGAGTTGCAAACCATGTAAGATTTGATGCCATTATGGGGTAAGGAAGGGGAATGCATTAAATGAAGTGTAATAATTAGAGTATCGGGACACCCTATTTCCATCATTACTCGGATGTTATGTCCCTATTTGTGAAATAAAATATTGGGCTTCACGAGAAAATTTGCACCTATTTTAGCCGGAAGAGCTATATGATGAAACTTCGGAATGATAAGGTATGTATGCTTTATTTTTATGTATATGGGTCGTGTGTGGCCAATCTATATTGCTATTGTGTTATGGCCCTGTGAGGCAATGATATTATGGGTTGTTGTGACAGGATGGTATCGCCATATTATAGGGGAAACTCTGGCGAAAATTTTTCTAGAATTCTTGCGGATTTAACATTCGAGGACGAATGTTCCCAAAGGGGGGAAGAATGTTACACCTCGGAAATTTCCTTTAGCGTACAAGTGAATAGACTCATGAGGGACACGATGAACATGAGGTTTAGAGGAGCGAGAGATAGTAATTGGTAGTCTAATTAAGATTTCCAAAGATATTAGACTTGAGGAAAGAAAGTTGTTAAGAGAAGCGAGTCACAAGTTAGTGTAACGGATGAGAATTTTGAGCATTGAGTTAATGATGTCCTAATGATGCCCCAAGAAAAGTTATAACATCCCTTAGAATGGTATTGAAGTGTTGAACAAGTGTTAAGAAGGTTCCATAAGGATCGGAGATCAAACGAGTCGACGAAACAACTTTCGAAAATCTGGGTGGACATACGGCCGACACTTGCGGCGTATAAAATATACGGACGTATGTTTGTGGAGATGGGCCCGAACACCATGACTCTGGACCAAATATACGGTCCAACATACGGCCGATATATTTTATACGGACCGTATGTTGGTCCGTATATTTCCATCGAAATGTTGAAGTGTGTTTTATATAAGGAACATTCCTTTTTTCATTCCATTCATTTCATTTCTCTCCTCCACCATTCAAGCCTCTAGAGTGTTCCAAACACTTCATCCATGAGAAATCACTAGAAATCAAAGATCAACAACAAGAAATCAAGAGAATCAAGTGAAAGAAACCATAATGGAAAGTCATACAAATCAAGAGAATCCCAAGAGAGAGAAAGTAGGGTTTTGGTGGAAAAGGTGTATTGTCATCCAAGGCTTGTCCCTCCATCATCCAAGGTAAGTTTCATGTTTATTACATGCTAATTGAAGTATTATTATGTTGAAACATATGAATTGAAAGAGTGTATAGCAAATGGGTTAGATATGGAAGAATAATGTCATCTTGAAATAGTAGTTGGATTGAATCTTGGAAATGAATATGTTGATGATATAAATACGTCATAAATGACCTTTAGGACATGAAATAAGTATTGGATATGAAAGAATACGACGATGGATTTTTTAGTCATACTTATGGGAAATCGAGGTGGAATTATGGAATGCGAATCATGTGAATGAACTACGATTATTGTTAATGATATCATGATGATTATTATGAATGTTGGGAGTTGATATGGAATATGGCGGAAAGTAGTATAAACAAAGGAGATGCTGCCCAAATTTCTATAGCCTTAGTAAGTATGATTCACGATTATATAGCTAATGTTGATACGAATTCCATTGAAGGTAAACGAGAGCATTAAAGGAGAACGAGCAAGCAATAGAATAAGCTAAACGACAAAGGTATGTAAAGCTTAGTCCTTTCTTTTCAAGGCATGACTTCTATGGCATGAATTTCCTCCTTTACTATGAATGTTCCTGTCTCTAAGAAAGTAAAGATCCTCACTCATGAATAGCTATACGAGATAAGAGATATGAGATGAGTACGATGATGATGATAGTAAGCTAAAGTCTAGAAATGTCATAGTCTACGATATGATGCTCCTAAGAAGTTAATGAGGTAATATATGTAATCTAATGATATTGATCACTATGTACACTCACCTTATGCTTGTTCTTCAAGGTGAGGCGAAATACGTAAGAATGCTCATAATGACATCGGGGGTCCACGACCTTATGTCACCCCGATAAAGTATGAATAGCTAAGAGTCCCTATGCATGTATTGTAATACGTATATTATGTCAAGCATACCACGATGAGTTAGGATGAGCATATTATGATGAGCAGGTTATGATAAGCACGATGTAATGAGTATATGGTGATATTGACTATTACACCGCACCTATATGGTCGGGCAGTTATTACAGTTATGTATACATATGATATGATGATAAGCATACGATGACGCTAGAGTAAAACAAAGCTACTACATGACTATGAAACGAGAAATAGTAATGAACCTATAAGGCATGTACGATATGAGATATATGTGATGTGGTCGAGCCTATGAGGCCGAATACGGATAGTGATTAAATGCGTATAAATAGATGCGACATTATGAAAAGTATATGTATGTGTGAGGATGAATGCAAGATGATGACTAGATTATGCTAAGGTCATGATGCCCTATGTGATGTATATGTATCTATGTATGTATCGAGCCCAAAGAGGGCCGAGTACGTGTACCATTAAGCCAATCGAGCCAAGAGGGCCGAGTACGTATGCTAGTGATCCCATCGAGCCCAAGAAGGCCGAGTACGTGTGATGCCAACCTATATGAATACGAGTATGTCACATGTATCGAGCCGAAGTATGACTATATGAATGATACTAACCTTATATGAATACGAGTATACTTCGGGTATGATAATTATATGAATATGATTATGTTATATGTATGATGCTTATAGGAGTACGATGATGCTTAAGTATATGATATATTTACGAGTATGATTATGTTATGCATCACATTCATTGAGTACGAATATGCTAATACCATGTAAGTGCCGAGTAAGGGCTAGGTATATGCCAAGTACGTGATACAAGCATGAGTATGACACGAGAATAGATATGAAAGGTAAGTAAGTAAAAGAGATGAATGTATGTATACGAGCACGAAATAGCACATGAGATGTTCCTACAGAAAGCAGGTAAGTACTATGAAGAGAATGTTGATGCCTCCCATCTTATGTTATTTCTATATTCTTGCTATGTTTCTCCATCATTACGCTCATGCTTTACTTACTCGGTACAATATTCGTGCGACGTCCTTCTCTTTGGATTCGTGTTCATGCCCAGTGTAGACGGGGAGACGGTGCCGATTCACAGTAGCCATCAGCGGAGTTGTAGAAGCCCTTCTTTATTCCGGAGTTGTTATTTTGAGACATCATTTTGTGTACATGTATTTCGGGCGGCGGGGTCCTGTCCCGTCCATATGTTCAGTGTTCTAGTAGAGGCTCGTAGATACGCGGTGTGGGTAGTACGGGTCCCATGGCTTTTATGTATGTACATGTATATTATTATCTTGATAGCCGAAGGGCCTATGTTTATAAAAGTAAATGTATTTCGAAAACAGTTTTTATATAATATGAGCATATAGTATGAATGATAGTAGATAAGCAGTAAAGTGAGCGGTGTTCGGTGGTTAGCCCCGGATACCCGTCGCGGCCCGTAGGTCGGGTCGTGACAATATTAATATTGGTACCTAGTGTACGCCTCGTTATTTGTATAGCCATTTTGGGATAGTTGGCTCTTAATGTTATGGATATTAGAGATTCATTATGATTACTGTGTGGATTACTTGTTGATGATATGGGTGCGTTGTGTATGGCACAACTTGAACTTGATAGTAGTCATTGTTGTACTTGCATCGTTCCATATTCATTTCATATTTGATGCGCTGTGTGTGGCACAATTTGAACTTGATATTATTCTTTGTTGTTACTTGCATCATTCCATATTCATTTCATATCACTTTATTATCTTTGTGTGACTAGCACTATTGATGGAAACGAGAAGGAACATTGATGATTATGGAACATGGTAAGTAACCTCTGAGCTGTGTGCGGAGGGGTTGATTATGGAACATAGTAAGTCACCTCTGAGTTGTGTGTAGAGGGGCTGATATGGAACACTGATATTGCGATACTTGTAGATAATTGGGTCCTCTGACCTGTGTGCGGAGTGACGATGCTTGGACTTCACGGGTCCCCCATGGGTTGTCTTTGCCGAGGCGTGAAGGTATTCCGCTGTCGGAGTACAAAAGTACAGGCATTGCATTCATATCTCATATTGCATTGCTTGATTATGATTCATGGTGTCTTATGATTTGGATACTATGTTGGTCATATTCTTGGATTGTATTTGATATGGGCTATGTGTTGATTGTCTTGATGGGACTTGGTGTTCGGTATACTTGGATATTGTGTCACTTAGGACTAGTTGTTACATTAAGGCTTAATTACGTGAGCCGATTTCTTGGAAGCATGACTTGTACTCTATGGTTTGCTTGCTTCCTCTTACTTTATTGTCTTTATATATGTCAACTAGTCTTAGTCGGCCTATGATACCTACCGATCTTGTTGTTTGTCTTGACCGCACACTGTCGCATTCTTTTATGAATGTAGAGTTCCAGGTGGGATCGACCTCTGTTTCTCGTGGGCGATAGCGATCGAGAGTTCGGCTATTTAGAGACTACAAGGTGAGCACGAGGACGTCCGCCGCCTTGGAGATTCTTCCTTTATCTATGTCTTATTTCATATTTCGAGACATATTCAGACTTTTGATGTATTTTGTTACTTTTAGACTTGTAGTATCTAGTTAGAGGCTCTTGTATGGTTAGACCAGACTCTGGGTGGATTTGATGTATTTTCTTACTTCCGCACATTTCTATATGATTATCGTCAAACTTACATGATTCTTATCTCTTCCGCTTGTTTATTTGTTTATTTATGACTTGGCGATTATTGGGATAAGGGTTCGCCTACCGAGGTGGGAAAGGTAGGTATCGTGCGACTTAGCTACTTGGGTTGTGACAAGTTGGTATCAGAGCATTAGGTTACCCTCTCTATAATACAAAAGCGTGTCTATTAAAGTCTTGTGGATCTATACGATGAGCTCCATACTTATCTGCGAGAGGCTATGGGACATTTAGAAAACTTCACTTTCTTTCATTCTCTCATGCTAGATTATTCCATTGGTATCTGAATTCTCTTATCTCAATCACCCACGAAGGGTGGAAACTCGTCCTTGAATTCTTATGCGAACGGTCGATCTATGATGTGTTGTGGAATGGTACGAGATGTGTTATCCTGATTCGGACGCGTGATCCAGTTTAGTCTCTAGTTATGGCCTGAGGATTCGATTGTGTGGAGTCGCGATTAGACTCGTTTATTATGGGGGTTCATGAGAAATGGGAAAGATAGTTCAGAGGGTTACATGATCTCCATGTTTTAGTGTTGGGTTGCTCGGAAGTGACAAGTGCATTGATGGCTTAACAATAGTGGGTTGCTCGGTGATGTGATTGGTTGACTTCGGCTTCGTCAAGGCTTTATGATGGTGTGTGTGACACTGTTGAACCAATTGCGGCTCGACGATTCAGCAACAGTAGGGTATTAGACATCGGTATGTGAGAACAAGTGTAAGTTTGGTGATGACCATCGAATGTGGGCAACGTATTGTGATCGCGGGTAATAAAGAAAAGAAGTTGACAATAAGGACATGAAGGAAGACTTTTGTGGAAAGCACGTAGCGAAGTGAGACTTCATAGAATATCTTGGACATGAGTACTTTTTGAGAGATTGGGAAGGAAAAAATTGGTATCTGACATGGTTGTCAGGATAAGGTTGCGACTGGTGCTAAAGGTTATTCTTGATATAAGCTCGTTGATGTTAAAGGACTACTCGGTTATTAAGTGAATGCTATGGGCACATAGTTTGATCGATAAATTTGATTGGGTTGTAGACTTCTGAGGAGTTAGTAAACGACTGATAGAAATGACTTCAATTATGGGCGTATGCGATGCGTTAATGACTTGAGGAGTTACTGGTTGCTATACTTAGATTTGAGGAGAAATATGGATTTTGTTTGGTGGTTTGTTTGGCTTAGACGAATGATTAGTTTAGAGGATCGAGTGGAATCGAGTATTGTTGGTCGGTAGTGATAAGAGATTTGAAATGAAATACGGGAGCGCGAAGGGGGTACTATAGGGTTCGGGGATTAAGGTTTAAGATTGCGGGAACATTATATCATGATGTACAGTAAGGGGTGTGACCGATGAGGTTGATTGGTGTCTACGAGGTTAAGGGCAGAAAGGAAATCGTTGAAGCAAGAGTTAGTGATGTGGGAGCTTGGTTGCGATTGGACAGTGTAGAGTGGGCTTAAGAGTTTATGGATGGGTTGTATGTTCGGTTATGTCATAGACTAATAGAGATTAGTGGTGGACTAAGGTTGGGAACCTTGTATTCATTGTGTAAAAAAATTGGCTAGATTCCTATACTAGTGGTGTTATTACTCGGCTTGGGTGATTGAATAAAAGGGGATAGTCGTGCAAGTGGTTAGAGGTATTTAGATTTGATAATTGAGGTAAGAGGTGATTCTTCGAGGACTAGTAACGTTAAGGATTTGAGTAAGGGATTAGTAAACATGGATACTTGAAATGATAGAATAGACGATGATGGGTTAACTGAGTTAAGTTCGGTATACATTTCGGAAATTGAGTAAGGCAATTCGGGCAAGGACGATTCAGTGGGATACATGAGGATATTAGTGAGACTGTTTGTGCGATACGCTGGATTTAGAGAGTGTTCAAGTTCGAGTTGTAAGCGTTAAGGAAACTCTAATGTGCAGAGTGTGTGGTACGATCCTATCTCCAGGATTAATTCGGCTAGTTTGCAAGATTTATGATTATGTGGTATTCGATGGAGTGGATTCGAGGATTGATTACGGTATCGATGATTGTGAAGTGATTAGAAAATTGGGAATTGACGAGTCGAGAAAAGGTATAGTTGATTTTGAATCGATAAGAAAAAGGTACATCTTAGGGATTTCTTAGGTCAGTAAAGATTATGGTGTAGCCTTCTTGCATATTCCAGTTGAGATAAGTTTGTTGCGTGAGCTTAAGAAGGAAATCTATAGGGATGGACTATGTGGTATGACAGAGTTCCGTGAGGTTCGTGATCTGCGACTAGTGAGAAGCGTAGTTCAGTGAACTGACTTGTTGAGGTTTATAAAAAGTGGCTTGGGGGTACACCGTCGGATAAGTTTCGTGACTCTCTACAGTGGATGAGTTAGCATGCTTTAAGAGAGAAGATTGTGGATTCCCTATCATATAAAGACTAGAGTTATAATTTTGAGGTGAGACCCTACTCGTGGTAATATATTATGTTGCAAGTATTATTGACTGGATATCTTGGTTGAGCAATTTTGATATTAGGGGCTTGGGAGTAAACGCATAAGGTTTAGAATGGTAGTTGAAAGATTGGATACATTCAGAAAATTTATGGGCATATTGAGGTGATACTATGAGAGGTATGAGAGGTTCGATGGTTATATAATTACTATATGAGGCTACAGGTTTTGCGTCGAAAGGTTTGGGGTTGTATCGGATTTGCGTATCGGGTAAAGGTTGAGAAACATGAAGATTGAAATTGTAAGGTATAACTCTTCAGTACTAAGTTGATAACTTGGATAGGACTCAACTTGTGGAGTCGAAAGTGATAGATATGATTTGTTACGTGTGAGGAAAAGATTAGAATTGGCCACCACAACTGTGAGATAGGACTGTGATTGGTTTCAAAAATTCGGAGTCAGTTCAAAAGACTATTGGAGGTATTCGAGAGTTGTGCATTCATTTAGGGTCAGCATTGTTCGAGTTAAGCTTAATGGTCTATATTTATATTCTAGTGAGATATTTAAGGATTCGATGTGTTTCGGCTCAGATTTGAGGTATGACAGATTTACCGAGCTTTGTCAGGGTTTTCTAGTGGATTTGATGATATTTTTTAGAACAGTTACTTGAATAAAATAATGGTATACAATGAGCTTAGTACAGATTTGAGGAGGAACTGTTGTGTGATAGGTCTTTATAGTGACCAGTTGTTTGCTCGACGAGTTATTCAGTGGTATGATTCTTGTATTATGATTTGAAGGTTTAAGAAGTCTTGGAACTAGCCAAGTTGGCTGTCAGTAAGATCGGTTTTGATGGAATTGCGTAAAGATCTTAGATGAATCAAGGATTCTTTTTGGCGAGAGTAAGTTATGGTTTCAGAATTTTGGTATGTGTGTTCATATGTTTCTAAGATTCATGGTGCGAGTAACGACCTTAGAAGATGGGGGAGATGGAGTTAGCGGAATCAAAGTATTTTATTGGTTCAGAATGGGCTATGATTTGTGACCATGTTTTAGAGGATTGCATTGGTTTGGGAAAATGTTTGTGGGGCCTATTGATCACGTTCAGAGTTACGATTTAATCAAATCAGAGAATTTGAGTAAATCAATTTGTTTATTCGAGGATCAGTTGCGAGGAAATTCAAATATGGAGATATGAGAATTGGAGCTTAAGCTAAGTTTAGAGAGTTGTGACTGGTAAGTGAGGTTGAGGTGCATTGGCCAATTTGAGATTATCTGTTGTATTGATCTTGTGTTTTGTGAGTTAGTTGTTCACCAGGTCTGTCAGGTGTTCGTCCGATCTTTCATGTCTCTACGATAAAGAAGTACCATTTCGATGGTTCCTGTATCATTCATTGGGATTCAGTTCTGAGCGATGAGAATCCTTCCTAGTAGGAGGAGCCCGATATGTGTTCGAGATATCCCCAGTTGTTACGGGCTCAGGTATCTTTCCCCGTTCTCTTCCTTGTCGCTCGAGGACGAGCGATTGTTTAATTGGTATCTGATGTAACGACCAATTTGGTCGTTATTACTTTTTTGATACTTTTGACCCATCCCTGAGCTTGTTTAGCTCATATATGACCTGAGAGGACCATTGACACACTTTGCGAGTTGTTTGGATATGATTTGGATGACTTTTTGGGGAAAATTAGGCTTAAAGCGAAAAAAGGATGATGTAAAGTTGACTTTTGGGTAAACGGACCTTTATCGGAAATCCGTCAATTTCGAGAGGTCCAAATGGTCATTTAGAACTTGAGTGTATATCCGATTTGGTTCACAATGCAATCGGGTACATTTTGGGACTTGGGTTGGAAAGTTAGTTTTGAGATATTGGGGGTTGAATCCGTCAACGAGACCTACGATGCGAATTTTGAGGCCACGAGTGTGTTCGTAGATGTTACACCTCGGCAAATTCCCCGTTAGCGTACAGTGAATAGACGAGTGAGGGGTATGATGTATACGAGGTTTGGGCAAGTAAGAAATAGTATTTGACGATCCTAATTAAGATTTCCAAAGACATCCGAGTTAAGGAAAGAAAGTTGTTAAGAGAAGCGAGTCATATGTTGGGTATCGGATAATAATTACGAGTATTAAGCTAATGATGTCTTAATGACCCTTTGAGGAAGAGTTATAGCGTCCCTTAGAATGGTATTGAAGTAAGGAACAAGTGTTAAGAAGGTTCCATAAGGATCGGAGATCAAACGAGTCGACGAAACGATTCTCGGAAGAACTGGGCAACCTACGGCCAGACATACTGGCCGTATAAAATATATGGACCGTATGTCCAACCGTAGATCCAGTCCAGTAGAGCATACTTCACTGGACCAGATCTACGGCCAGACATACGGACCGTATAAAACATACGGACCGTATAAAACATACGGACCGTATGTTGGTCCGTATAAACTGGTCGGGACTGAGTTCATTTTATATAAGGGACCCTTTCTCATTTTCATTTCATTTCACTCTCCACCTCCAGACTTCAAGAAAGCTCTAGAGAGTTCCAAACACTTCATCCATGATAAATCACTAGAAATCAAAGATCATCAACAAGAAATCAAGAGAATCAAGTGAAGGAAACCCATTAGAAGTCATCCACATCAAGAAATTCCAAGAGAGATAAAGTAGGGTTTTGGTGCTAAGGGTGAATCACCATTCTAAGCTTATTCCTCCATCATCTAAGGTAAGTTTCATGATCTTTACATGTTTTTGAAGTATTTATAGGTTGAAACACATGGATTGTAGAAGAGTGCAACAAATGGGTCATCAAATGTGTAAATAGTGTCATTATTGAATAGTAGTTGGATTGAATCATGGAAATGAATATGTTGATGTTGTGAATACGTTATAAATGATATTTAGAACATGAAATAAGTATTGGATATGAAAGAACACGACGATGGACTTTTAGTCATGATTGTGGAGAATTGAGATGGAATTGTGAAATGCGAATCATATGAATGAATGACGATTGTTGTTAGTGATATTGTGGTTGTCGTTATGAATGTGGGAGTTGATATGGAATATGGCGGAAAGTAGTATAAACAAAGAAAATGCTGCCCAAACTTCTATAACTTTAATGAGTATGTTTATGTGACGATATAGCTTATGTTGATACGAATTATCTTGAAGGTATAGACGAGTGCACTAAAGGAGAACGAGCAAGCGATATAATAGTAAACGACAAAGGTATGTGAGGCTAATCCCTTCCTTCTAAGGCATGAGTCCTATGGCATGAATTTCCTCTTTAATTACAAATGTCCTATCTTCAAGAAGGCTACGAGCCATTATGAACGAATAGCCATGCGAGATCAAAGATATGTTATGACTATGATAACAATAATGACAAGCTAAGTCTAGAGATGCTATAGGCTATGATATGATGCTCCTATTAAGCTAATGAAGCTATCCATAGTTCATTGGTGTTGACCATTGTATACACTCACCTTATGCCCATTCTTCCTAGGTTCGGTGGAATGCTTACGAAGGCTCCATAATGAAATCGGGGGTCCACGACCTTATGTCACCCCGACACGACTATACTTTCTTCCACGTTCTAATGTATGAATTGATGATATGTGTATGATGATATTAAATTATGATGAAACCATGATATGAATATGACATGAATGATAGTGATGACTATGATGATGTATGATGATACGATTCCACCGTGCCTAGATAGCCGGGCATGTCACCGCTAAGGCGGGCTGCATATGATTCCACCGTGCCTAGATGGCCGGGCATGTCACCGCTAAGGCGGGCTGCTATGATTCTACCGAGCCTAGAGGGCCGGGCATGACACCACTAGTGGGCGGCATATGATGGTTACCCGGACGCGGGTTACCGACATGACGATGTATGATTAATACGACGATGCATGTATGGTATGATGATGTATATGTGATATGATAGAGTATAAGCTATGATAACGTACACGATATGCTTATGTATAACTAATGTATATGACATGTAATGATGCTTAAGAGAGGACGCAGGTTGTATCTCCATCTCATGATTTACGATATTATTATTATGCTTATTTCATTCCTGCCTTACATACTCAGTACAATGTTCGTACTGACGTCCTTTTCTTTGGACGTTGTGTTCATGCCCACAGGTAGGCAAGGAGACGGTGCTGATCTATAGGGGCTAGTAGCTGACGTGTGAGCACTCCATTGTCCGGAGGTGCTATTGATTATTATTTTGGCACATATATGTATATACTCATGATTGGGCATGACGGGGTCCTGTCCCATCCATATGTCTAGTACTCTAGTAGAGGCTCGTAGATACGCATGTGTGGGTAGTATGGTCCCATGGTTTCCATGTATATGTATGTGTATGTGTATATTATTTTGATAGCCGAAAGGCTTATGTTTATAAAGGTGATCACGTTTCCTATGATGCTATATTTTCATGAAATTGAGCAAGCATTATGAATGAGAGCATATAGATAACGGAATGAGTGGTGTTCGGTGGTTAGCCCCGGATACCCGTCGCGGCCCGTAGTTCGGGTCGTGATGAGAGTGTTTTTATGTATAGCATATTTGGTTTGTGTTCGGGAGGTTCCGGGATGGTTCCGAGGGTCGATTTCAAGTTGGGAAGACACCAAAAAATTCTGGTGTCCGGTGACTGCTTTGTTAAGGAAGCGGTATCGCTGAAGCGCACACGAAAGCATAGCCGAACCGTCGAAGCGGTAGCGCGAAAGAGGTAGCCGAACCTCTAAAGCGGCCGACGGAGCAGATTTTTTTATTTAAATGCCTTATGAAAACCCTTCTTCCTCCCATTCCAAAAACTCCATTTTCTTAGCATCTTGGAGGCGATTATAGGAGGGTTTGGTCAGATTTCCCATGAGGGTAAGTTCTCTAATCTTAATCTCTTTCATTTACCCCCCCCCCCCCTCCAAGTATGAATTCATGGTAGAAAATCCATAGAACTAGGAAGAATAAAAGAGGGTTTTTTGGGTTTCTTTCTTGAATAAGTTGTTAATTATAAAACCTTGATTTGTTGGTGGATTAGGCTTGATTAAGCATGGAATTAATGATTAGAATCTATTATTGCATGATTCCTTCCTAATTTGTGGCTAATTTGTGAGTATTAAAGTTAGGATTTTTACCCAAATTCGGGGGTTTTGCCTAGAATCCGAAATTGAGTGAATTATTGATTATTCTAGCCTGCTATTGATGGGAATTGATCACCTAGAGGTTTAATTTCATTTTGGGACCTTTAGATTTCTAATTTCACCTTTCTAGTTCATAAACCCCATTCCATAGGTTGGGAATTTGGGTCTTGAACAGAAATAGGGTTTGATTGATGTTCTTCTTGATTCTAATTTCTTGATTCAAATGTTCCTAGACTTTCTTTATCTCGAGGCTCAAAGGAAAGGGAAGTCTAAGGAGTGATTGTTGGTGATATTGCTGTTCGGCCTTCCAGGTAGGTTACGGTTTTCCTCCTAAGGTTTCAACTCGATTATGTTGTTAGAGCTATTGTATCATGTTCATTATAATGCAGCCTGAGAAACCATGAGTTTGATATTGATTTAATGCACTAAATCTTCTTGATACACTTGCTTTCCGGTGATGTCAAAAAGGGGAAGATCCGTTCATATTCATACAGTTCATGTGCCAACATTATATATATCAAGCACAGATATTCTATGACCACATGAACATTGAAGGTTGTCAAAGATGACGAAAATTGAAAGATACACTCATCCAGTTGCCACATAAGATACATTTTAAATGAACTAGTTCTTATTTATAAAAGAACGCATTCCTATCAGAAGGCACTGGAAATATGAGATATAAGGAGAACAAAAATTGTCCTGCAGAGAAGATCGAAAGAACTTGGTCCTTACATATCACTGAAGAAATGTCTTTGAAAAGGGCATAGGGAGAATGCTCCTTGAGAAAGCGTACTGGACATAATCACAGGTTTCACATAACCTAGCCGCGTATAGGGTTGCAAAAAGTGAAAGGTTATTCCCTAACAGATTAAGCATGTCACGACCCAACCCCGTAGGCCATGACTAGTGCCCGAGCTAGGCACCCATACGCGCTCACTAACCAAATTCGGCATACAAACGACTCGTACATAAATCAGTATCAGACGTGGCTCCAAACTAACGCATACAAACATATACTGCACCAAAGCGTAAACTTATATTATCATAATATATAACGTAGCAAAGCATACATACACGACCGACAAAGTCGCCACGGCGGATGGGCCGCCCAAACACAACTTGCTCAACGCATCCAAACAAAATTGTACATAACCCACATCTATGTCTACGTATATACCGCGGTAACAACAATCGGATGACGGATAGGCCCTCGCCGTACCTCGAATAAACATAATCATATACATCGGAAGAGTATATACCCAAAATATTGGCCCCGGAACAAAGGAGCACTCTAAACGGCGGAATGGAAATCCTACATGCCGCTGATCACCAAAATCCGTATCTCGCGGGCATGAAACGCAGCCCCCGAAGAAAGGGGTCGAGATGAAATATGTACCGAGCATGTAAAGCATGGAATATCGTAAACAAGAACCGTGCATCGAAACGAGGAGGCAAAAAGTAGCACAATAACCGTAAAATCATAACACTTGCCTTTGAAACATAAATCATACGTATCAATTTCATATTCGGCTCATCATGGGATACACACGAGAAACGAGTCGAGAAAATCATCTCGTACACATGTATAAATATAACGTGCCCCGCCCTTTAATGAGGGACGCGGTAAGTAAAATCATCATATCATATACATATAACGTGCCCCGCCCTCTAGTGAGGGACGCGGTGAATGAAGTCATCATATGCCATCCTCGCCACCTCCCCATATCATCATATCATTATCATATCATATAACATGCCCCGGCCCTCTAGCGAGGCGCGGTGAATCATCTTGTAGAATCGTGCACGAATACACGCCCCGGCCCGGACGCAAGGAAAGGGATCATAATAGCTCGCACGAAGCGAGAATAGTGAGAAACCATATACACAAATCATCATCACGACTCAACAACATAATCAAACGAAATCTCATTTAAAAGCTAAATAACAGTCAAGTCAAGTTCCTTTCGAAAAATCATTCGAGAACATATCAAGTAGCACTTTAGAAATTGTAGGTACGTGTCAAGATCATATGACATAGCTTGGGAAATCAAAAACATAGTCGTCATTACTGACAATAAAATAGTCGAAGCGAACTATTATTTCCAAAACCAAGACAATAGTCAAATCGAATTTCTTTCGAACTATTACACTAGAACATATTAACCCGAACTTCGAAACCATAGCTATGCATCAAAATCATATGCATAAGATCATTATCATAACCTCAAAAGGTAAGTAACCGATCGTACTTGAAACCGGGATCATAATCATGTCATATTCTTTCAAAAGTCGTCAGAAGTACATAAAGGGAAGTCGCGGGACCCACGGACGGGTGTCGACCCAAGTCGGGCCCGTCTATAGAAAACATAGCCATCATACGTCATGGAATCATTTTTGAGCATATCGAAGCGATCCGGTTTTGTCTGTGAAAGTTACGGACTTTCGTAGTTTTCGGAATTATTTAGGAACAAAACTCTTTTAAAAACCAAACTTTTATGCAACTTTTGAAACTTAGTCATACAAAAGACATAGAGGCCAATATTTCATCATATCATGCATACGAAGACCAAGAAACAAATAATAATCACATACGGTCGGATCGCGAGAGTAGAGTTTCCTCGAGGCTCGTATCATAGCCTATTTACAACTAAGGCATGCCAAAGGAAGGAAGGGTTGCGCTTTACATACCTTGATCGCTCTCAACGCTAATCCAAACTCAAGCTAATTCCAACCTACGACTCTGTTATAACCCGTACTTCGTACGTGCGGACGTTGGGAGAAGTTAAGGACAAGACTATGTTCTAAAATTATTTTAATGCATTAGTAGGTTATGAGCATTATTTACGGACGTTGGTAGTATGGAAATAATGAGAAAGGTTAAGGGTAAAAAGGAAAATTTTAAAAGGGTTCATGGAAAATATTGCGGAGGACTAAGGGTAAAATGGGAATTTCATAAGAGTCTTGGAAGTTCATGAAAAATTCATGTTGGCCATGTGACATAAAAATATGTCCACATTTCATTATTTAATGGGGGCTAGTTGTAGATTATAAAAAAATTATGGGCCAAAGCTTGCATGAGAAGCTAAAGGATCATTTTTGTCCATTTTCAAGAAATTTCAAGAAAAGAGAAGAAAAATCTAGAAAAGAGAAGAGAGGCATGTGACCAAACTTGAGGGACCTAAGCATAAATATGGATAAGTAGTGGAAGACATATGTATATATATATGTGGTCATCTTTTTAATTTAAGAGAGCTAGAACAAAAAAAAAAAAAAAAGAAGATGAAGAGAGAATATAGTAGTTTCGGCCATGGCTCTCAAAATTGAGCCATGGGAAATTGACCAAGGAAAATTATTTTCTCCTAGTCTTCCTACTAAATGGAAGGTCCTTTACAACGTGGTATAATTGTTTCGGGAGATAGGCCATCCGTTTCGTCGTTTCCGCATTCTAGCCAAGTGAAGAAGTTGAAGAGGAAAGGTAAGATTTAATCCCCTTTTATATGTTGTGAAGGGTTTACTTGTGTTGTGGTGTGTGGAAGTAAATGAAATTCATGAAATATATATGTATGGTGTGTTTGGCCGTGCATGAGTGTGTATGTAAGGTTGTGTTGGAGTAATGAATCAATGGTACTCAACATGTTTGTGTGTTGTGGTAATATGTAGAAAATGAATGGAATTCATGGAATGATGAATAATGAGGAATGGCCGTGTAGGGGCTGCTTGGTATGCAAGAAATGAATCAATGTTTCTTATTATTTTAGTCGTCGTTGCTAAGAATTATGTGATGAAAATGGAAATTATGAAATCATCCATGTTGGAGTGTAGTTGTATATACATGGTGTTGGCCGAATGGAGTAGGTGTTGGGTAGAAATGATGAATTAATTTTATTTTAGTAGTTTGATTGTTATGTTGTTGTTATATTGTATAGAGATGGATGAAAATGCATGAAGACATGTAAGGAGTGATTATGGTTGAAATAGGTGTTTTGGTAAGTTAGTGTAAATTGATGTAATTTGATATTCTAGTCGTTGTCGATATGGATCATGTAATGTGTAGTGAAGGCTGTTGTTGAAGTTAATGCGTACGAATGATCATGAAATACATGGTTGTGTGGAATTGGAAGGTTTCGGGTAGAGTAAGATGTTGATTGAGTTGTTGAAAGATTATGTGAATTAAATTGAATTGAATATGAATGGAATGTTGTTAGTAAGATGGTTGGCATTGTTTTTGGTTTGGCCGAGTTGAATTCTCGATTGTTGTTAATGGATAAATTGGGCCGAGCCATATTCTGGGGTGGTATATTTACAGGAGATGCGTCGAAATTTCTGACATAAGTGAATGTACTTGAAAGGTTAAGACAAGTATATGTCGATGAATCTAACGATAGTGTCGATTTTCTTGAATGTAGACTAACAAGTTGGACGAATAAGCGTAGCTAGTAAGGCGCGGCGTAGGTATGTTAAGGCTCGTCCCTTTTCTTTCTATGGCATGAATCATACATTGCGACTTTATGAATGCTCCCATAACGTCCTTGTTTCTAAAAGTTAGAAATTATGATTTCAAAGCATGATTTTCTTCTTAAAAGTTTATAAATGTTTTCAAAAATATTCAATTTTCTCCAAAATCCAAGTTTTACGTTTTTGATAGTTTTTATGACTAAAACGACGACTATGGCTTTATGATGACAATGATGATGCCCGATATGAAGAAACGTCTATGATGAACATGCCAAGGATATGTCTTTACCATGAATACGACGATATGAAATGTTAAGCTATTTTTGGATAATGACTATTTTAAAGGTTCTGTACTTCAAACGCTCATAACTTTCTTATGCTGAACCGGATTGACCCGAAATTTGTTTTGCGTGCCCAAGTGATGACTGGTATTATATTTCCTTGACGGTCTCACCTTATAATGCTCGTTCCTCCAAGGTGGGACACGATGATCCCGATTATTCCATAATGCGATCGGATGTTACCGACCTTATGTCGCTCCGATTGATACATGACTTTTCTTGGAATCTCATGCATATTGCTTATACGATAAATGTATATGACACGTGATATTGATGAATGTATATGTATATGGGGAATGGGGAGGGGCAACTCGTTATATAACCACCGATTCACCGTGGATTCATCCCGGACGCGAGATGCCCGGACGTGGGATATGGGAGAGCCGGATACGGCGTCTGAATGTGCATTGTATGACATGTTGGGATACTGTGGGGAAGGGGGGAGGGAGAGCCGATGTATTCGGCGTCTGTACAGATGATTAAAGGATACTGTTTATCCGAAATGTTCTGTCTCTGCATATGTGAATAAGGAACACCGTTTTTCTGAAAAAGTCTAAGCATGCGTGGCAATTGCCAAGAAGGCATTCATATGTACAGGTTACTTCTATCCCATGACAAGTTCTAAATGTCTGAGATGTTATTATTCATACGTTATATCTCTTTACTATGCTACTATTCATGCCTTACATGCTCGCACATTGCTCGTCGACCCCTTTCTTCGGGGTCGCGTTTCATGCCGCGGTACGCCCAAGCGAGTAGGAGCCATTATAGAAGATGACCCGGAACAATGTTGGCAAGCTCCATTCGCCCCCGGAGAGTTGCCGAGTCGGCTACGTACATGTGCTATGATTTCGATCGCGTTAGAGACTTTGCAGTTGTCATGGGTATAAGATGTCGATGTGAGCGGCTCCATAAGCCGTTGTATTGTTGTGCATTGTATTAAAAGTATTACACGTTGCAGTTTTTGTTTGATTTGGAAAAGTATGAAAAGCATGTTTGTCTTTCCGGAAAAAAAAAAAAAAACTATCGCTATGTATTTATGATTTGGCTAAAGGCGTTAAGCATAGCTACGAGTGTTACGATAGTAAGAGGGTTCGCCGCCCCTAAGTGGTCGGGTGCCCATCACACCCTAGAAGATTGGGGTTATCGGCTGCCCAAGGTCTACAAATAAATCATAATATGCCAAACATTAGCTATAGACATTTGGGCATTTAATTCCAAATTAGCCCTTAATTCTACAGAAATTTGGGCAGCATTTCCCCTGTAAATAGGCCAACCCCGAGAATTTAACTCGGCCAAATCAACAACAACAATAACAACAACCAACCTAGCAACATCAATAAGCAATCCGAAAGGCAACATAACATTAGTAACTCTCTTTTACATCATTCCACAACTTCCAATATATTCAATTCAACGGCTTACATTCAAGCCAACATCAACGCTCATACATTCCAATACTAACCCAAACCCATACCAACAACATTCAAGAACATCTTAAACAATTCATACAATATTTCCAACAATCCAACAATTGCTCCAATTTACCCAAAA
>NW_026727507.1:0-32609 GCF_029784015.1 Lycium ferocissimum
AAATAATCCCCACTTAATAATCTAATCATGGTTAATTATTCCCTAATCTCCATTAATATTTCTACACTAATTGAAATTCACAAGGAAATCGTGCACTTATTAAAACGGGGATTAAAAGTCCTTGTCTCATATCCCAAAAATAATCTTGTCCTTGAACTTATGTCGATTAGCTTACGAATAATCCAATGTACAAAAATACGGGATATAACATTGGCCGTATAAAACATACGAATCGTATGTTTAGCCATACTTCCAGTCCAGATTTAGACCCCTCTCTGGACCAAATCTACGGTCAGACATACGGTCAGTATAAATTATACGGACCGTATATTGGTCCGTAGAAGTTTGTCGGGGCTGAATGGAGTTATTTAATAAGGATCCAAGTTTCATTTATTTCATTTCACCTTTCACTCCACTTCTGTCTAAAACATCTATCCACATTTCTCCCACAAGATTTCAAGAGAAATTAGTGTTCAACTTCATCAAACTAAGTGAATCAAGTGTAAGAAACCCATCAAAGTTCATCCAAAACAAGAAATCCAAGTGAAGGTGAAACTAGGGTTTTTCTCAACAGAAGTGTTTGCACCCAAGGTTCATTCCTACACCATCTAAGGTAAGTTTTATGACATTTTCATGTTGTTTAAGGTATTTGAAAGTTGAAACACTTGGATTATATAAGGAAATAGGAAATGGGTCATGAATGGGGGAATAGTGTCACTTTTGAATAAATGTTTGGATTGAGTTATGATTCTTGATACATTATGATTATAATCATGTTATAAATGTTATTGAGAATATGGAATAGACCTTGTATATGAATGAACGAAATTGTGTGATATAGCCATGTATATGGAGGAATTGAAGTGAATTGAGAAGTAAGGATAATGTAGGTGAATAAAGGCTATCGTGATGATATTGTGAATATTATTATTGATGTTTGGGAGTTGATATATGATATGGAGGAAGTCGTATAAATAAAGGAGATGCTTTCTGATTTTCTCTAGATTTAGTCATGTATGCTAAGTCATCGATTTCCTAATGTTAGTATGTACTTTAATGAAGGTAGAAAGTGAGCATCGAAGAAGAACGTGCAAGTGATAGAATAGTTCAATGGAAAGGTATGTAAGGCTAACCCTTCTTTCATAAGGTATGGTTCTTTGGCCAATTGTCTATCCTTCGATAAGCCTATGATATTCTCCAATGATTCTACCTCTAAGAAGCTACTAAGCTTATGATCCTCGTTATAATACGATTGTACTAAGTTCCTTGTATGACGAGTAATCCTTTAAGGATAGATGTGATGAACGGTGATAGTAATAATACTAAAGATGCTTATGTGTATATGTGCCTATGTATGGCTATTACGAAACCCCGAGCTTATATGGCCGGGTAGAATATAGTGAATATGTATATATCTATATATGATGATGCGCGTGCGCGCACCACTGCAGTTGGGTACGGATAACACTGAGCCTTGGTAGGGTCAAGTATGTGAAACACCGAACCTTCGTGGTCGGGCATTCTATATAAATGCTATGTATATGAGATCAATATGAGTACGAATATGCTAAGTATATGTAAATGTTATGTAAAGGCTATGAATATGCAATGTTTATGAGATGTAAATGATATGAATATGAGTATGAATGGAAATATGAATACGAATACGAAAATGGATACGAAAGGTAAATGAGTACGGATACGTAGACAGATACGGATATGGATGTATGTACACGGATCCGCAATAGAAATGGAATGTCCCTATGAAAGGCAAGTAAGTGCTATGACGATGATACTATTATCTCCCATCTTATGCTATTTCATATGTTGTCTATTATGCTTTCATATTGATATTGATCATGCTTTACATACTCAGTACATTCTTCGTCGACGTCCTTTTGTTTGTGATTTGCGTCATGCCCGCAGGTGGTCAGGGAGATAGACTTGATCCATAGCTGCTTTATTCAGGGACTACATAGCGGAGCTCCATTTCATTCGGAGCTACAGCTTTCGGTATAGATTCTTTTGTGTACATATTTATGGGCACGGCGGGGTCCTGTCCCGCCTATATGATATGACGTATTCTTCTTAAAGGCTCGTAGACATGTGTATAGGGTTAGATAGGCTTGGCCTTATCAGCCTATATTTTGGGATATTATTTTTGTTAGCCTTGTCGGCCTATATTTTGGGATATTATTTTTGTTAGCCTTGTCGGCTTATGTACATTGATATGGGCATGGTTTCTAACGATGAAATAGATGTGTTGTTGTCCAATGAGATTAAAATGATGACAAATGAAAGCATGATTTAGCTATGTGGCTCACCTAGATGTGATGTGAAAGTATGTTAAGAGGTGCCCGGGTGGGTTAGCACCGGGTGCCCGTCGCGGCCCTCCGGTTGGGTCGTGACACTGTCCATCTCTGACGACCTCTTTCTTGCTCTTCTCCACAGAATAGGTCGATGAAGCTATAATCCGGTGGTCGATGTCAGGTATAAAATGAACACGTGACCTCCGAATCAGCTCTATAATCAGGCATGGATATACTAGTGAAGTGTTGGGCTGGGAAGCCCTCAACTGAATCTCAGTACTCGCCAATGCTCCAAAATCAATCAGGTACCTTGACATCAATGCAGCAACAATGACCTGCCTGTCAGCCGTAAGTGCATTGTCGGCCTGAGTGGGGAGAAGCCTCAACTGCATCACGCTCCACCAAAACTTGCTCTCTAAAGTCAACCATCTCTTCATTGTCTGATTCGCCAAGTTAGTACACTCGGTCCTCTTGCTCGGATGGCCTATAACTGTAGCCACCCAGTCTCTGATGGACTGTTCCTTGCATCTCTGCAGCTTGTCCCCCAACTCAATCGTCTACCTCGGGGCGGTATAATTATCGCCGAAGTATACTTTGTTGATGGCCTGGGCAGATATATCAACACTCACCCCTCGGATATCAACCTCACTCAGCAGCTCTAACTCATACACTTTCTGGTGCCTCTTTTTGACTTTCTTTATCAAGGCCCCATATGCAGCATATACCTCACGCACCAATACAAGAAAATAATCCCCAGGAAGCACCTGCATAAACCACAGCTGATAATAGCGAACGAGCTCTCTAGCCCTTGGTAAGATCTCGAGCCCCTCAAAACTGATCTGCCGCTCTTCATTTATGGTGCAGTTTTCAGGTTGACCGTCGTCATCTTTTAAGGCAATGCCATACTTACACAGCTCCCTGGCACCATCAATAGTAAAACAGTCCTCAAGTCTCTTTCTTCTGATTTTCCGGGCCTTAGCCTCATCATCATCCTCATCATCATCACCATCATCATCATCATCATCACCAGGCTGTGAGCTCTGATGGGTCTAGGATCTAGAAGGTGCCTGTGAGGATTGAGCAGCATCCTCAGGAGACTGTGGCTACGAGGCAGGTGAGGCATCTCCAGAAGCAGCCTCCGAACCCTCATCCTCGGTTCCATCACCGGACCTAGATGCAGATGATCCCTCCTCGTCAGACTGGGAGAAACTGGGTGGTGTAGGACCCAGTACAGTGAGTTGCCTATTCCAAACGGGAACGGCAGCCCTATTCTTTCTTTCGGGTATAACCTCGGGCTCATCATTCGAGGCTTCATCTCTAAGTGTGGGTTCGCCACTGGGCCTCCTTCGACCCGTTGTTCTTTGAGTTTTCCTTCAGCCACCCCCTCGGGTAGTTGTCAACTTAGGTGGAGTCATACCTATTATTATCAAAAACCAAAATATAGTTAACCTATACGAGTGAAATCAAACTCAGTAAGAAAAATAAAAATATACTCAGTTCTCTGAAGTTTGGACCTGCACATCGTCGATGTGCTTCGAGGACAGTCGAACCTATCGACGGACCGTCTGACCGATTGACGGTACCGTCTTTGTACAATGACGATCCGTCAACCTGTAGACAGTGCCGTCGACATGTTTATGGCCCTGGCAGCAACAACTATAAGTTTGCAGGTTCCGGTTCGTGTTTTTAAATCCAATTAATTAGAGAACACTTATTCAATTATTTTGCACATTTGGGGTTTTGGGGCTTCGGGTTACTCAGACTTCACCCTCATATTTGACCTTTTTAACCTTTTATAATTTCTCAAGTTTTGTTTGGTTGGTATAACGATATCAAACTGAGATTTTTAATCGAAATACCCTCCAACCCGTTGGAGTTACTCAGACTTCACACCTTAAATTGCTTGTTTATCAGAATTTTACTTTTACGAACCATTGGCGGGCATAATGAATCAACACAAATTGTGGATCACAATTCCTGCCGACTCAGTAAAGGTACAGTATTCTCGTCCCCATGAGTCCTACTAACAGCAATCATACCAAATTTCCTTCCCCCAACCAACAATTTCACAATATTTTAACTTTAAGCATGAATTTCATTCAACAAGTACAAACCCTAGGTCATGATTTCTACCCTTTGCCTTCAATCGCCATATATATCACAACCCCAACCCAGTTAACACAACCCCAACTTATTTAATCATGGTATAAAAACAAACCTCGTTCCCATTCTCTATATACATTAAGTTAGGTACCCTAGGCATGCTTATTAGAAATTTTTTAATAGAATAACAAAACTAGAACCAAGAAAGGGTCATTTTTTGGATCATCATACCTGATTATGTGAAGAACTAGAAGAACACTTGAGTAAAACTACCAAAAAATTTGAGAGAAAAATCATTTTTGAGGGCAGAGGTTGTTGGGGATTGCAGTGGTAGTGAAGGAAGGGTTTTGAGGATTTTAATGGCTGAAGGATTATTGAAGAATTAATAGGGAGTTATGGAGGGAATTATGGAGAAGTGAAGAGAGGGAGAGTGAAAGGCGGACTGTGGGATTATTTTTTTTTAAAAAAGGAAAACAGGACTCTGCCCGTTAGTTTTATTTCTAAAAAATCGCGACTGCTCAATTTTTTTTGGGTGTCGACGACTCGTCTTTGCATAAAAACGACCTAAAAAAATAAAAAGATACTGACCTGTTGATGAGTAAAAAGATGGACCGTCTTTGCACATCGACGGCATCATCGACCCGTCGACGGTCCGTCGACTTACTCATCGATTTAGTTACCTATAGAGTGGCAGTTGCTAACTCTCAAATTACCAACTCTGCATACCGCCTTTGCACATTGACAGTCCGTCAACATGTCGACGGCCCATCTTTGTGCTCTGGTGTCACTTTGCTGGTTTTCCGAGTTTCAGTTCCTGCTCACTCAACACCCATTAAACAGTTTGAAAACTAAAACCTATTAAAAAAAAAGTATAGAGATTTAAACTTGGGTTGCCTTCCAAGAAGCGCTTGATTTAACGTCGCAGTACGACGGTGGTACCCATTTTTTACCCTGGGTCAGGATTCGTTCCCAGATGCTTCAACCGGTATCAATCGACAATTCTATCCCCCTCAATGCAACCATAGTAGTGCTTCACCCTCTGCCCGTTTACCTTTAATGTCCGAGTTCCATCTTCGGACTTCAATTCAATTGCTCCATGGGGTGAGACACTTACCACTTCAAAGGGACCGGACCACCTTGATTTCAATTTGCCCGGTAGCAGCTTCAATCTTGAATTAAATAGCAGGACAGGATCACCCTTATAAAATTCCCATTTTGGGATTTTCTTGTCATAATACTGCTTTATCCTCTCTTTGTATAATACTGCACTTTCATAGGCCTGATAGCGAAACTCATCCATCTTATTGAATTGAGACAACCTGAGTTTGGTCGCTTCTTCCCAATTTATGTTCAATTTCTTCAAGGCCCACATGGACTTATGTTCAAGTTCAACTGGAAGGTGACATGCTTACCAAAACCAGCTTGAAAAGCGAAGTCCCAATCGAAGTCTTGTAGGCAGTCCGGTAAGCCCATAGAGCATCATCGAGCTTGCGGGCCCAATCAGTTCTGTTCGCATTCACCATTTTTGCTAAAATACTCTTTATCTCCCGATTAGAGACTTCAACTTGCCCACTTGTCTGAGGATGATAAGGGGTTGCAACCCTATGCTTGACTCCATACTTCTTCATCAATCCCGCAAAGGCTCTATTGCAAAATTGAGAACCACCATCACTGATTATCACCCTAGGGGTACTAAAACGAGTAAATATGTTCTTTTTCAAGAATCCCATGACACTCTTACAAAGGGCGCCATAAAATTAATCCCCCAAAAATCGAACACCTCAAACTTCATACAAAGTTCATAAGCATTTCTTGCCTCCTACTAATATTTCCCTGCCGTTGGCACTCATCACAAAAACGCACCATCAAATTAGTATCATAAAAGAGAGTAGGCCAATAGTAACCACATTCAAGAACCTTCGCAACAGTCCTCGTACCACTACGATGTCCCCCAATTAGAGAGTCGTGGCAAGCCTTCAAAATCTCCAATGCTTCACTCTCTGAAACACAACGCCGAATAATGTTATCAGCGCAAGTTCTGAAAAAGTACGGTTCATCCCAATAGTATTGATGAGAATCTCGCAAAAATGTCTTTTTCTGGTAAGATTTGATCTCGTCAGGAATGATACCAGTCACCAAGTAATTGGCAAAATTCGCATACCAAGTTGTCACTTGCATAGACACAGCCAAAACTTGCTCATCCGAAAACGCATCTTCAATATCAAGTTCTTCTACTGGAACCCCAGATTCCTCAAGCCTAGAGAGATGGTCAACAACCTGATTTTTGGACCCTTTTCGATGTTTCACCTCGAAATCAAAAATCTTGCAACAAAAGGACCCAACGAATCAGTCGTGGCTTAGCTTTCCTCTTTTCCATAAGATACCTCAATGCAGCATGGTCAGTGTACACCATAACCTTGGACCCCAACAAATAGGATCGAAACTTCTTAAAAGCGTATACTATAGCAAGCAGCTCTTGCTCAGTCACTGGGTAGTTCATCTGTGCTGCATTAAGAGTCCTACTAGCATGGTAGATCGGATGCATAATTTTATTATGCCTCTGGCCAAGCACAGCACCTATCGCAAAACCACTTGCATCCAACATCAACTAAAAAGGAAGGGACCAATCAGGAGTAACGATAACAGGAGCAGAAGTGAGATGCTTCTTCAATTTATCAAATGCCTTTCAGCACTTCACATCAACCACAAACTTAGCCTCTTTTTCAAGAAGCTTGCACATCGGGTTAGCAATCTTTGAGAAATCTTTGATGAAGCGCCTGTAAGAGACTCCGGACACCTTTGACTGAGATAGCTGGAGGAAGTTTTGCAATCACATCTATCTTCGCTTGATCGACCTCAGTTCTCTTTTCAGAGATTTTGTGATCAAGGACGATCCTTTCCTTCACCATAAAGTGTCACTTCTCCTAATTTAGCACGAGACTTGTCTCTTTACATCTTTTCAGCACTTGACCCAGATGGTCAAGACAATCATCAAACGAATCACCCATAATAGCAAAATCATCCATAAACACTTCCAAGAAGTCTTCTACCATGTCTGAAAAGATCGACATCATACATCTCTGAAAAATTACTGGTGCATTACACAACCCAAAGGGCATTCCGCTGAACGCAAACGTCCCATAAGACCAAGTGAAAGTCGTCTTCTCTTGATCTTCTAAGGCAATGTTGATCTGATTCTAGCCAAAGTACCCATCTAGGAAGCAATAGTGAGACCTCCCAGCAAGCCTATGTAGCATCTAATCAATGAACGGCATGGGAAAGTGGTCTTTACAAGTGGTTGTATTCAGCTTCCTATAGTCCATGCAAACACGTCATCAAGTAACTGTACGAGTGGGAATCAACTCATTCTTTGAATTAGGCACCACAATGGTACCTCCTTTCTTTGGAACACATTGAACATGACTCACCCATTTGTTGTCTGCAATCGGTTACACTACCCCAGCATCTAACCATTTTATGATCTCCTTTTTCACGACCTCTTACATGTTATGGTTAAATCTCTGTTGATGTTCAACACTCGACTTCCAGTCTTCCTCTAGTTGAATTTAGGCTCACAAATGCCAGAAGAAATAACCCGAATGTCTGCTATGGTCCAACTAATCACACGTTATACTCGCGTAAAATCTCCACTAATCGCTTAATCTGCTCCTCAGTTAGTAATGCTAAAACAATCACTAGCAATGTCTTGTTCGGACCAAAGAACTCATACCTCAAGTGTAATGGGAGCTGCTTAAGCTTAAGTTTTGGTGGCTCAACAATAGAAGGCTTAGCTGGTGGAGTAGTTCTATTTGCAAGGTCAAGATCAATCTATCTTGGGTGGTAAGTGTAAGAACCCAGACCCTCAAGCGTATTTATAGTTTCCACATGCCCTCCATATCATCAGCATCAAAGTTCAGCAGAACAGCAGTAAGAGCTTCTCCCAAACTTTCTTCTTCCAGTTTGTGTTCGACAACATCATCAATCCCATCAAATGAATCAATAACCAAGATACTCTCATAAGCACTTGGCAACTTCATCCCCTTACTGGCTTGGAAAGTCACCTCTTCGTCATTTACTCGGAACTTGATTTCATTCTTTTCAGAGTCTATAAGCGCTCTGCTCGTAGTAAGGAAGGGTCTTCCTAAGATGATGGGAATATCTTTATCAACCGCACAATCCAGAATAAGAAAATCAGCAGGCAACATGAACTTACCCACTTGTACCAACACATCATCTATAACCCCAACTGGCTTCTTAATGGATCTATCCGCCATTTATAATCACACAGAAGTTGTTCAAGGCATTCCCAATCCGGATTGTTTGTGTTATAACCCGCATTTTAGTATAATCGGATAATTCGAAACAATCACGGGAAGACAACGAGCGAGGCCATATTTTATTCTGTTTGGCATATGAGTTGATTATGAAAAATTTAGAAGTGGAATTAATGAGGAAGGTCAAGGAAAAAAAAAAGGAAATTCGCAATATGACTCGTGGAAATATGGAGAAAGATGAAGGGCAAATTTGGAAGTTGGAAAAAATTTTGTTTTCATGAATTACAAGAACTAGCCTAATAACTGGGCTTGGAATTTTTTTAAGAAAATTTGAAGGCCCAACCGGCCATGTAGGGGGTCCAAGCCCACAATGAATTAAGCTTGGTCAATAAATAAGATGACTAAGTCATCTTTGATCCATAATTCTCTAGAAATTTCAAGAAAACAAAAGAAAGAAAAGAAGGAGAAAATTCAAGGGGCCATTCGGCCATAGTAAGAAATTCAAGGAAAATTGATAAAATTCTTTCAAAATTAATTTCTACCAAGTAGAGGGTGCACAACAAGGTGAAGTTGTTGTTGGAACAAGAAAGGTTCAAAATCATACAAGTTGCCAGAGTTAGGCAAGTGAGAAGTTGAAGAAGAAAGGTAAATTCTAATCTTGTTTTATGTGTTATACATGGTTTATATGTGTTGTAGTATGCTAAAATGGATGAAATTCATGAAAGAGAGGAATATGGCATGTGCGTGTATATATATGTATGTGAAGGAATCATATTTCAATTATTTTGTTTAGTGTTTGGTTGTTATTGTTGTGGATGATATGTGAAGAAAATGGAAGTTGAATGAATTTTGAGAAGTTGTAGTATGTATGTTGGTGTTGGCCGTGAGGCTATGGTGAGGATGGAAGAGAATGAGTCAATTTTATTTAGTATTTTGCTTGTTGTTATGTTGTGGATTTTATGTTGCTAACGAATGTCTAGGAACCTTAGTGAAGTTGTAGTAGTGAAGACTTGTTTTAGAAGTTATATGGATGGAATGTAATGTCTTGCATGCATGAAAGATGATATGATTAGTATGATGTTGTTGGAATATAGCTTGTGAGGTTGTTATTGTTTTCATTAAAGTTAGAAAGTTTTTGGAAGAAGTAGTAAGTTGATTGAGTATGGAAGTTGTTGGTATTGTTGTTGTTAGAATTGTGGTGATAGTTTGGCCGGGTTTGAATTCCCGGATTGTGTTTGATGAGAATTTGACTAAATTAAATATTGAGGATGGTATATTTACGGAGGAAATCTTTTCGAAATTTCGGTAGCCAAGTGGTTCCTTAAGATTCTAACTCTAAGTATACTAATGAGAGTTTTTGGTAAACATGACCAATTCGCAGATTTTGACGAGATTGCAACGTGAATTTGAAGTAGCAAAAGGAGTGGAAAGAGGTATGTAAGGCTTCACCCTTCTTTCTATGGCATGTCTTAGACGTACTAAGTCGACTACGAGCCTCGGGGACCAATCCTTTTTCTCGGAATCCAAGGTTGAAATTCGCTACTATCCATTACAGAATTGAACTAGAAATTGCGCCAATTGTTGGAAAAGTCCCTAGACGTCTAGAACTTACACAAATAGGACCCGATTACTCTAAGATCCTCATAAGTGACGCCATGAATTATAATATACGTAAATTTGGTACGCCGCCTCAATTGGCCCGAGGTGGGCCCCTTTGTTCCCGGATTTTCTTTATTGTTTTATTTGACTTATTGTGAAGTAGAATCTAAAGGAAACCCTTGGGTTATTGTCTCGACTAATAAGAGATAGTTGCTTTAACTAGTCCATCGATTTCAAGGCTTGTTTTTCTTTCTACAATTTATAAATGTTTTCTAAAATATTTATTTTTCTCCAAATTAAAGTTGTACACTTTTTGAAAGTCCTTAAAACTAAAATGACGACTATGATTCTATGATGGAAATAATTATGCTGAAGGTGAGGAAATGTCTATGACCCTACGTAACATGACATGATATGATATGATATGATATGCTATATGTATATATATGGGGATATGGGGGAAGGGATACCTGGGAATTGGAAAGGGAACTATGTTTCATTGCCACCTGGTCAGCTGGCTTATCATCCCGGACGCGGGATGCCCGGACGCGGGATATATGGGCGAGCCGATATATTCGGTGCTAAGTGGGCGAGCCGACGTTGTTTGGTGCTATGCTATGCCATGATATACTATGATACGCTATGCTATGCCATGATATACTATGATACGCTATGCTATGCCATGATATACTATGATACGCTATGCTATGCCATGATATACTATGATACGCTATGCTATGCCATGATATACTATGATACGCTATGCTATGCCATGATATACTATGATACGCTATGCTATGCCATGATATACTATGACACGCCATGCTATGGTATGATATGATCTCTATGATATAGTACGACATGATATTATATGATAAGGTATGTCATACTACGCTCTCTATTTTCTATGTCTATGATAAGAGATATCCTCCTAAGATAAGCACGCATAGTACCCGGCCTAAAAGGGCCTTCCTATGTACGGAGTTGTTTTCTTACTTCGTTGTATATCTCCGAACCTATGACTCGGTGATTCTTACTTATGATTATACTTGCGTTGTTTACCTTCACGCCTTACATACTTGGTACACTATTTGTCCGACGTCCCTTCTTGTGGACGCGCGTTCATGCCGCGAGTCGGCGAAGGTAGACGGACACAGTTTCTAGGAGTTCTATCGACGGATAGCGGCGCTCCCGGTTGCTCGGAGCCACGATCTTTTGGTACTACTCTTGTATATGTATTCGGGCACGATAGTACTCGGCCCCCTTCCTATGTATATGTATACTATGTTAGAGGCTCGTAGGCTTGACTATGCACGGAGATGTTTTGTGTGTTCTGATTGTCCTTGTCGCTGTATAATGTATTGTCAAAGTTGGCTGGTCTATGTATATTATTATGTTACCAATGTATATGTCGAAAAAAAAAATGGTGCAGTTCATATGGCCCACTTAGTAATAAAAGTAATATGGCAGACAAGGGGTGCTCGGTACAAGTATCGGGTACTCGTCACGGCCCGAGTTGGGTCGTGACAGTTTGAAAATAGAAAAGGGCATTAGATTGATACTCACCCCATTATCACACAGAGCACGAGCAAATGCATGAAGCCCAATATTACACGGAATGGTAAACGTCCCTGGATCTCCTTGCTTTTGAACTGTGGTGGAAGCAATAATCGAACTCACACGATGAGTTAAATTCACTGTCTCATGTTGAACAGAACTCTTCTTCATAAGTAGGCCTTTCACAAACTTAGCAAATCCGGGCATCTGTTTGACAACATCTAAGAATGGAAAATTCACTATTTCGCTTCAACTGATCATAGAACATTTTACATTTAGCCTCATCATTCTTGTTGGCCAACCTATGAGGAAAGGGAGCTTTTACTTTGTACATCTTAGTCAAAGGGCGAAGAGCCCCTTTTATCGTCTATTTCCTAGTATCAGCAGCAATCTCTGGAATATCAACAGCTTTTTCTTCACCATGGACCTCATCATCCACAATAGGCACATTAGACTGCACCTCTTCTTCCTCATTAATTGGATCTAGATTGATCACTTTCTTGTCAGCACTTTGAAGTATTTTACCGCTGCTCGTGCTAATAGCAAAAGTACGTTCCGCACCACCACCATTCTTCGAGTTTAGAAGAGCATCACTAGGAAGTCCTCTTTTTCTAACAGGATGCTGCTCTCTGAAAAGATCACGCATCTGCTGTTCAAGGTTTTGAATAGACGCTGAGTGAGAAACCACTGTCTCTGATAGCCCAGATAATGTCTTTTCAGTATTCGTCTGACTTGCCAATACTTTTTCAAGCATTGACTCCAACTTCGAACTACCTTGATCATTAGACTGCCCTTTCAGTGGAATATAAGGGTTGGAACTTCTTTTTTTGAAGTTACCATTGTTGTTGTTGTATCTACCATGGTTCGCTCTACCATAGTTGTTATTGTAGTTCCCTTGGTTGTTGTTGAACTTCCCTTGGTTGTTGTTATATGCACCCTGCCCTTGTTGAGGCCTCCAGTATCTCGTATTTGGCCCAGGAGCATCCCCTTTTGCTATATAGTTTGCATATTGAACATTCTCAATTGGCGGAGGGGGACCCTTTTGATATGGACCCTCATGGCATTGGTCTATTCCAGGCAGCATGCCTGAGATATCTTCACAAACATTCACCTTCTTTGCCTCTCTGTCATCCAGTCTCTTCGTCAGTAAAGAGATATTAGTGGCCAGCTGTGCCAATGTCTGCTGCGTCTCCTGGCTATCCTTCCCAATATTTTGGATCGATGGTGCCCTAAGTGATAACCCATCTGAATTACTCGAATGTCATGCTTGACTGTGTGTATTCATTGATCAAGTATATCAGTAATATCAGCACAGGACTTATTCATGAAACACCTGCTAGCAGTATTATTGGCTATTGCTTGGGTCATAGGATCCAACCCTCTGTAGAACTTCTCTTTCAGAATTTGATTTGGGAAATCATGGTTCAGACTCCTATCCAAATATTCTTTGTATATCTCCCAAGCTTCAAAAAGTTGTTCCCCATGATGTTGTTTGAACTCGTAAATCTAATCACGAATTTCAGCTCTTTTACTCAGGGGATACCACTTCCTGAGAAACACTTTGACCATCTCTTCCCATGTAGCAATAGAGTTTAGAGGCAGCTTTGTGAACCATTTTCTCGCTTCTCTGGCTAACGAATATTTGAAGAGTTTCAGCCGAACCGCTTCTTGAGTCACACCCCATTGGATATGCTGAGAGCATACTTCTAGAAAGTTTGTTATGTGCAAGTGAGGATCATCATCGACTGCATTCCGAAAGTATCCCTCTTGTTTGAGTATATGATAGAGGGATTGGTCAAAGTTAATAGTAGTAGCAGTCACCCTCGAATGAATTATTACAGATGCAAAGTCTTCCTCCGCTTCTGACTCATCAGCAAAAACGTTGTTGGCCATGATCACCTAGTTTACAAGGTAGTAAACAAGGTGTGTTGGAATAAAACAAATACTTTAAGAAGAGTAAACACTATTTAGTAATTTCAAAACCGTATTCTTCGGCAATGGCATCAAAATTTGATACGCTCAAATTACACCTTTTAATAGCGTAAAGCGGACGATGTCAAATATAGTAACCCAAAAAGCCTGGGGTCAAATCCCACAGAGAATAAGGTGTGAATATTTTACTAAACAAGCATTATACTAATCTAGCGATCCTGGTGTATTCCAGAAAAAGAGTTTTATGAGAGTTTTGGTTTATGGACTAATTTAAAGTGACTATAATTTAAAGTTGTAAATATATGGGTAGAAAGAACCAAGGTTGTGTCCCCGTCAGATAAAGTGTATGATCATGGGTCTTGATCTTGATATACTTCTAATGGATTATTTGTATGGATGTACTTAACCTCCATTTGAATCTGGACTATTTCCCAATAAGAAAAGATTATTTCTTTCTATGCTTTTCCCAAAGATAAGAAAGTATGCATGAAGAACGGTTAATTATGCCAAGTAAATTCCTCTTATTCCTAATTGAATTTATTAAACAAGGTTTAAGACCTTGAGTTCTTGTTATTTGTTCTTACCAACCCCTAGTTATTTTCCCAAATAAACCAAAGTTTATGGCATTAGCTAATGTTTGCAACCACTAACTATATGATGAAAACGAAGAACAAATAAACTCTAACCATCCATTATGCGTATATCATTCACAATCCCCAATCACAAAACACCCATCCTTGGGTTCACAACCTCAGTAAAGTTGTTTAGCTACTCATGGCAACAAGAAAACAACAAAAGATTGAAGATTGCATAATTGAATTTTGTATTGAACTTACGAGTACAACTTGAAAGTAAACGAATGTAATTGTCTGGAAAATCTTCAATTGTACTAAAACCCAAAAATAATTACTACAAGTCTAAAACTCCAGATGTCTGAAAAATAAAACCTAAATAGGTATTTATATGGTCGTCGACATATTGACAGTGCATAACGATGATCTGATGACAGAATATCACTTTACAGGACCTTAACTGTCTTTGTACTTCGATGACCATCGATCATGTCGATGGTGCAACTCGACGGTCATATGACACTTTTCCATCTGCAGGATGTGTGTCGACGAAGCAACTTGACAGACCGTCGAACTAGTTGACGGCCCGTCAATCTTCCAGTTCTGCATGTCATTGATCTTCCTTAGCTGCAGGAACTCTCCATACATTTCTACGACCAAAACAATGGACCGTCGATATGTCGACGGTCCGTACTTAGTGCACACCAGTACAGAACACCTTGATTTCCTGGTTTTAACTTGCCGAGCATTCTAACTTTGAAATACCTGCACAACACACAAAACACATCAAACTATCGCAAACATACTCGAAAACAAGTAAAACTTAGAGTTAAAAAGCATTAGATGTGCCATAATTTCATGGCACAGCAGCGGGCTCAGAGATCAGATTATCTCTGTAGCCCATAATTCCACGTATTCTATTCACCCAGGTTCCACAGAGATATATCATGATCTTAAAGAGATTTATTGGTGCAATGACATGAAAAATAACGTAGCAGATTTTATGGCTAAGTGTCTAAATTGTCAACAAGTGAAAGCCGAACACCAGAGGCCTGTTTGAAAATGGAAGATGATAAACATGGACTTCATAATAGGTTTACCTCGCGTTTTTCGAAAGCATGATTCGATTTGGGTAATTGTAGATCGGCTTACCAAGTCAGCTTACTTCTTTCCAGTGAAGACTTCAAATTCAGCAGAAGATTATGCCAAATTATATATTCAGGAAATCGTCCGATTGCATGGTAGTCCTTTGTCCATCATTTCAGATTGTGGTGCTCAGTTTTCAACAAATTTTTAGAAATCCTTTCAGAATGGATTAGGCACAAGGGCGAACCTTAGTATAGCTTTTCATCCTCAGACAGATGGCCAGGCAGAGCGTACTATTCAGACTCTTGAGGATATGTTGAGAGCATGTGTCCAAGATTTCAAAGGTAATTGGGACGATCATTTACCTCTCATTGAGTTTGCTTATGTAACGACCCGTTTGGTCGTTACTGCATTTTCAGCCCTTTTTGACCCTTTTTCGAGCTTGATTAGCTCACTTTTGACCCGAGGGGACCGTTGACGCGCTTTGAGGTGTCTAGACTTGATTCAGATGACTTTTTGTGAAATATGGGCTTTAAGCGAAAGAGAGTTGACTCAAAGTGCTTTCTCAAAAATTCATTAATTTCGAGAGGTCTGGATGGTCATTTAGAACGTGTGTGTATATCTGGTTTGAATCCTAATGCACTCGGATGTATTCTGGGACTTGGGTTGAGAATTAGAAATAAGGTATCGGGGTTTGAATCGATCAACGAGATCTTCGTTGGAAATTCCGAGGCCACGGTTGTGTTCGTAGTGAATTGTTATATGGATCTGTGTATGTGGTTTGTGAGCAGATGACCTCGGGAGTGGTTCAAAATTTTGATTGGGACTTAGAAAATTAAGTTGGATTTTGGTACCTAGTGTTCGCATTGGCGGCACCAGTGCCGACCCAGCGGTACTGCTGTTGCGGCATATTGATCGCTGGGGCGACCAAGTATGATTTGGCCTAGACCGTCCCAACAGTCTATTGGGCGCTGTTACAGCGGCCCCGTCACCGCCATGGCGATAACAGGCCTGTTATTACATTAAGTGTGGATTAAATAAGCCCTTAGTCTATCATTTATTCCCATTTCGATATTTGAGCTCTTGGGGACTGTTTTAGAAGATTATTGGAGAAAACCCTTGGTGGTAAGTCTTGCTATCCTCTTTACTAATTCCTTGTTCCTAATCATCATAGATTCCTTTTCCCTTAGTAATTCCTTAGTAATGGAAGATAAAAGTGAAGTTAATGAATGTTCTATCTAGGGTTATTTATGGTAAAATGAATGGGGTTTATGCTAGATTTTGATGAATCTAAAGGGTGTTAATCCTATATCTTCTGTTATTAGTGTTGAATTTCTGAATCAAAGAGTTAGGGTTTATACTGAAAATTGGGGTTTTTACTTCAAATTCGAATTGGGGGAATCCATGAGTTAAATTAGCAATTAGTTGTTAGATTATGATCACGTAGTGCTTAATTTGATATTTCACTCCCGAATTTCTCGTTTTGACCTTATGGGCCCGTTTCCCCAAATTATAGGGCTGGATTTGACCTAAATTAAATGATAGCAATATTAGTGTCATTCTTCATGATTTCTAATCTAGATTTCAAATATGAATAGACTTTCTTGATCTCGAGGCTCAAGGAAAGAAAAGGCTAAGGGGTGATTGTTGGTGATATTGTTGTTCGGCCTTCCAGGTAGGTTATGGCTTACCCTTGGTGAGACTTCATGTAGCGAATCATATATCTAGATGATATTGTCAGAAAAAGCATTTAAACATTCGGGTATGAAGTTTGGTTGGATATTGTCTTAGGTTGGGCCTTGTTACGTGATTGGGACTAGCCACCCCGTTGTTTTGTGACTTGACTATTCTATTGTGTTGGCTTGATGCCGTGTGTTGTGAGTAGATATTGAGATCTGTTGTTCCATCTTGATTGTGATATTGTAATATCTTACGGGTTGACGTTGATACGAGAATAGAGTTCTTTATGACTTGTGTAGTCTTTTATGATATTGTTGGCGTACGCACGTTAGTACTTGTGATGCTGATATATTGTTGGCATACCCATGTTGGTACTTGTGATATTGATATGTTGTTGGCGTACCCATGTTGGTACTTATTATATTGATCTGATTATTGATGTTGATACATGCATTGCACGCACTCTCATGATATATTGTTGATACATTGCTGGTACTTGATGAAACCCTGTGATGAGCTGGGCTCAATTTTTAGATGAGCGTGTCGTGAGAGTTCGATATCTGATGTTAGTTTCGAAATCGTTGATTGAGTTAGTGCATGGACTCTGTGAGTCCCCCAGGGTGGTACCGGTGAGAACCCCCCGTGGGCAAAGATTCGGGGTCTTGTCTGTCTGTTACGCAAAGATCCGGGACGAGTGGCACATAGACGTCGTGAGTCACCTTGGGTTGTACTACCGAGACGTCGATACTTTCGTTCAGAGTACATGTGTACACAACATTGCATGGCATTACATTGCATTCATGCATTATTGCATTGCATTGCATCATGGCTTATATTGTGATGATTTGGTGTTTTACTTGTGATGTTGGTTTCGGATTGGACATATTGAGACTTGGCACATTTGGGTTGAGATGCTCTACCTAGGCGATGACGTGTACTTGGTTCCGATTATGTTTGACTTATACTTGTTGATTTATCTGCCTATCTTGCTTTATTGTATGAATTATGTTAGCTATACTTAGTCGGCCTATGATACCTACTAGTACTGTGGTTTTGTACTGACTTACACGTGCTGCATGCTTTTATGAATGCAGAATTCCAGGTTAGATCCACTTCTATTTCTCGTGGCTGAAAGTCACTCCGAGATTTGCTTATAGTCTACAGGGTGAGCACGAGACGTCCGCTGCCTTGAAGATTCTTCTTATTTATGTCTTATTTCCTATTCCGACACATATTCGGACTTTATGTATTATTGATATTCCAGACTTGTAGATTTTAGTTAGATGCTCTTGTATGACCAGACTAGGTACTGGGGTGGATTTCATTTACTTTCGCATTTTCTAATTTATATTATAATTGTGAGACTTTCGCTAGTTTACTTCTTCCGCTATATTCTATTATTAGTGAATGTTAAGTTAAGGGTTGACCTACCGAGGTGGGAAAGGTAGGTGCCCACACGACTTGGTGAAATTAGATCGTGATAAGTTGGTATCAGAGCCCTAGGTAACCCGATCGATAATACTAGAGAATGTCTAGTAGAGTCTCGTGCATCGGTACGATGAGCTCCGTCCTGATCTGCGAGAGGCTATAGGACATTTAGAAAATTTCCAATTCTTTCATTCTCTCGTGTGACTTCATTGAAATTGGTATCTAGTCGATTTCAATTGGTATCTGAACTTTCTTATCTTAATTAACCACGGAGGGTGGACACTCATCCTTAAATTCTTTTGTGAATGGTTGATCTATGACGTGTGGTGGTTTTGTGTGAGATGTGTTATTCTGATTCGGGAAAGTGGTCAAGTTCAGTATCTAGTTATGGGGTGAGGTTTTTGATTGTGTGGACTCGCGATTAGATTCGGTTCTTTGTGTGGAGTCGCGATTGGACTCATTTACTTGAAAGTTTATGGGAATGGGAAGATAGTTCAGAGGGTTATAGGGCCTCCAAGTTTCAGCGTTGGGTTGCTCGAAAGTGACAAAATGCAATTATGGCTTAACAATAGTGGGCCGCTCGATGATATGATCGGTTTGACTCAGCTTTGTCAGGGCTTTATGATGGTGTACGTAGCGCTGGTGAACCAATGGTGGTCAACTATTCAGTAATGGTAGAGTATTAGACTTCAGTATGTGAGAATAAGTGTAAGTTTAGTGATGACCAACGAATGTGGGCAAACGTATTGTGATCGTGGGTAATAAAGAAAAGAAGTTGACAAAAAGGATATGAAGGAAGCTTTTGTGCAAGTGTGTAGCGAAGTAAGACTTCTTAGAATATCTTCGATATGAGTACTTTTTGCGATATTGGGAAAGGAAAAATTGGTATCTGACACGGTTGTTAGAATAAGGTTGCGACGGGTGCTAAGGGTCATTCTTGATATAACCTCGTTAATGTTAAAGGATTAATCTGTTAGTAAGTGAATGCTATGGTCTCATCGTTGGTTGGTAAATTTGACTCGGTTGTAGGCTTCTGAGAAGCTAGTGATGGACTGATAGAAATGACTTCAATTATGGGCGTATGCAATGAGTTAATGACTTGAGGTGAGGTAACGTGAGTACGTGAATTGTGTTGGACTGCGAGGTTAAGGGTAGCAAGAAAATCGTGGAAACAAAAGTTATGATGTGAGAGTTTGGTTACGATTGTATAGTGCAGAGTGGGCTTGAGAGTTTATGGGTGAGTTGGTATATTCGGTTATGTTATAGTCTAATAGAGATCAGTGGTGGACTATGTTTGGGAACCTTGTATTCGTTGTGTAGAATTGTCTAGATCCCGCTACTAGCGATGTTAGAAGAGTGATAGGCGTGCGAGCAGTTAGAGGTGTTCAGATTTGATAGCTGAGGTAAGAGGTGATTCTTTGAGGACTAGTAACGTTAAGGGATCAGTGAACATGGATACTTGAAATGGTAGATCGATGATGGGTTAATTGAGTTAAGTTCGGTATACATTTCGAAAATTGGGTAAGGCAATTCGGGCAAGGACAATTCAGTGGGATACATAAGGATATTAGTGATACTGTTGTATGATCCGCCGGATTTAGAGAGCGTTTAGTTCAGAGTGGTAGGCGTTAAGGAAACGCTAATATGCAGAGTGTGTGGTACGATCCTATCCCCAGGATTAATTTGGCTAGTTGCAAGATTTATGAATGTGGTATTCGATGAAGTGGATTCGAGGATTGATTGCGGTATCGATGATCGTCAAGTGATCAGAAAATTACGAATTGACGGGTTGAGAAAATGTATAGTTGATTGTGAATCAATAAGAAAAAGGTACATCTTCGGGATTTCTTGGGTCAGTATTGTCACACCCCGATCTCACTGGGGTGTGATGGGCACCCGACCCCGTAACCGGAGCCGAGCGAACCCGCTGACTCTTACCACGTACTGAAAAAAAAAAATTTGAACTCTAAAGCAACGTATTTAACAAGATTACTCATATGTAATAAGACTCTTCCGTTGTCGTTAAATCCATTAAAATATATAGCTACACAAAACTCATATCATAATGCAAACTGATTCCCAAAACCCACGACTCTGTCTGCAAAGTCTCTAACTGAAATCAGAAATCCTGGCACGTGTACTCTGACTCGGCTACACTCCAGGCCAAATGGAGCTTGCCAACTTCGCTGGAACATCCTCTATGTTAACTTCGATCCGTCTGGGTGTACCTGCGTGGCATGAACGCAGCCCCCGAAGAAGAGGGGTCAGTACGAGCAATGTACTGAGTATGTAAGACGCGAACAGTAACAACATAGTAAAAGCTGTATATATGAGATATATCATGAGTAAAACGGTAACCTGTGCAGAGAAATAACTGTGTGGAAACATAGACAGTATCACAGGATAGGGGAGCAATCCATACGAGAGTGCCACTCAGGGCGGAGGCCATGCACGTCTAGCTTTTCTTTTTCTTTTTCTGGATACGGTGTTTCTTGTTTTTGTACATAGAAAACAGATACTTTTCAGAAAACGGTACTTTTTATTTGCAGTACAGACGCCGAATTCATCGGCTCTGCCACCCCCCTCCCCAACAGTGTCCCAAATATATCATAGTATATATATATATATACAGGAACGTACGCCGCGTACGGCTCTCCCATAAATCCCGCGTCCGGCATCCCGCGTCCGGATGATAAGCCACCGAATCGGTGGACACGCTGCCCTCCCCATTCCCACACACATATACGGTGTATACAAATACATTCATCAATATCGTGTATTATATACATTATGATATAAACAATTAAACAAAGCATTTACGGGAACCCAAAGAAAGTCATGTGTTTATCGGAGTGACTAAGGTCGGTAACCTCCGATTACATTATGGATTAACCGGGATCGCTTTGTCTCACCTTGAAGGAACGAGTATTTTAAGGCGAGACTATCAATGAAAAGCAACATCATGAACATCGTAGAATAGGGTCACAAGACAGTATTTCGTATACTTTGGAATCTTAGGAAAACAGTCATCATACTTTTTCTCATCTCTAGCATCATCTTTATCATCATAGAACCATAATCGTTGTTTTAGTCTTTAAGGCTTTCAATATTGTAAAACTTGGTTTTTGGAGAAAAATAAGTATTTTGAAAAACACTAATAAACTTTTAGTAAGGAAAATCATGCTTTGGGGTCAAGGGTTTAATGAAAATAGTTATTGTTTTGTAGTCGAAATGATAATCAAAAACCTTCATTGACTATAGTACGGAAATAAACTTAATGAAACAATAAGAGGGAATCCGGGAATAGTGGGCCCGCCTCTGTCGAATGAGGCGGCGTACACAACTTACGTGTAACACGTTCCGTGATTTTACTTAGGGAAGTCTTAGGGTAATCGAGTCTTACTCTTGCAAGTTCTAAGGGGTTTAGATCTTCCTTTCACTATTCAGGAGCTTTGGGTTCAATTCTACTGAGTGAATAGTAGAAAATTTCAACCACGGATTTCTAGAGTTAGGAAAGTCCTCGAGGCGCGAAATCAAGCCTACACGTCTAGGACATGCCAGAGAAAGAAGGTAAGGTCTTACATACCTTTTTCCGCCTTGGACGCCGCTCCAAATTCAGCCTCCAATCTCGCCAGAATCTACAAATTGGTCATGTTTACCAAACCTTAGTTAGGGGCATTTATGAGGCGATTCTTTAAAGCAACACTTTGTCTGCCGAAATTTCGACAGCATTTCCCCTGTAATTACACCGTCCCGAGAATATGGCTCGGCCCAATTTAACAACAACAACCCGAGAATGGAACTCGGCCACAATATCAACAACAAAACCAACAATAGCATCTCCAAACATATTCAATTTAATTCAATAACATTTCATTCACCTTCAAATAAACTACGCCCATTCAAACTCACATTATTGATCGTTCGTTCAATATTATTCCGAGGCCTTTCAAACACGATTTAAGAACACTCCAAACAATATATACAATTTTCCAAACAACCTAAACCATATGCTACTTCACCCGAATTCCTTCAACTACATTAGGACATCAATAACACATTTTCTCTTCTTTCCAAACTCATAATCCATATCGACAATCCCATACGTTTACAACATTACTTTCATAAACTCAAGAAAGAATATTAAAATTACATAACGCCCCAAATCAGCCCACAACCATCTTATCCTCAATTTGCACCATCAAACATTCATTTTCATCATAAAAATTCACAACAACAACAACAAGAATACTAACTAAAATTAATCCGTTCTTTCTACACCACACCACTCCCATACGGCCAACATACATACACACATATTTTCCATGGATTTTCATCCTTTTCTTTACATTACAACATACACAACCATTCATAGTACAATCATCCAACAAGCTAAATAAATTAGTTTCTCACTTCTATGCCATAGTGCATACACACGGCCATACAACACAACACACGACCACACTCTAGCATGCATGATTTCATGTTTTTCATCCATTTCTCAACTCCACAATATACATATCCATCCATAACATACAAAGAAGATGAGTTCTTACCTTTTCCTTCACTTCTTCATTCGGCTAGAACTTGTCCCTTGCAAAACGATTGGTTTTCTTCTTCCAACAACCACTCCACGTCGAAGAGAGCCTTCCATTTAGTAGAAAACTAGAGGAAGAAAAATTTTCATGAACAATTTTGAGGACCACCTTCGGCCCTCTTGGCCGAAGGTCTCCATTTTTTTTTCATGTTTCTCTCTTTCTCTCTTTCTTGACTTCTCTAGAAATTAAATGATGAATTGTCTTGTTTTCAAGACTTATACATATATATAATATATGTGCACATGGACGGCTCATGCTCCCTCTTTTCTCTTTTTTTTTTTGTTTTCTTATTCTCCAATTTTCTAGAAATCTCCCAAATTTTCTTAAGTCATAAAAGATGACTTGCCTTGCCTTGTCATCTTTGTCCTTATATATATAATATATACTTAGCTCCCACAATTATATAGAATGAACACATGGCACCACTTGGCTTCTCCAAGAAGTCATGAATTATTAAGAATTTCCAAATTCCAAATTTTGCCCTTAACATTCCATGCCAATAATATTATAAGCGACTTGCGCGTCCAACCAAACTAAAAATATAACCTCGTCCTCAACTCCCCGCCATTAACTCAAGATATTCGAATGTACAAAAGTGCGAGGTGTAACAAGTATGGATTGTGGTGTCATTTTCTTGCATATTCCAGTTGAGATGTGATTGTTGCGTGAGCTTAAGAAGGAAATCTACAGGAATAGACTTTTTGATATGACAGAGTTCTGTGAAGTTCGTGATCAGCGACTAGTGAGAACCAAAGTTCAGTGAACCGACATGTTGAGGTTTATAAGAAGTGGCTAGGTGGTACATCGCCGTATAAGTTTTGTAACATTCTATAGTGGATGAGTTAGCATGCTTTAAGAGAGAAGATTGTGAAATCCCTATCATGTAAGGACTAGAGTTATAATTTTGAGGTGAGACCTTACTTGTGGTGGTATTTTATATTGCAAGAAGTATTGACTGGACAGTTTGGTTAAGCGTTTTTGGTTATTAAAGACTTGGGGGTGATCGCGTGAGTTTTTTAGCGGCAGTGTAAGACTGGATACCTTCGAAGAGTGTTATATCCCGTATTTTATACGTTTGGATATTTCAAGGTAGTCGTGACAAAGTGGTATCAGAGCAGGTCGGTCTAAGGGATGTCTGCAAAGTCGTGTCCGGTAGAGTCCTGTTTATGGGTGTGAAGCCGGCCACATTTATAAAAAGTGAGGTCAGGGGCATTTAGGAATTGTTGACCTTCTTTACGTCCGTGATCGTGCGATAGAGCCAAGTCATAAGAAATAAGATTTTCCTATATAAGCCAGACGTACGATAGAAGAAAGCGAGTGACGCTATGGAAGGCCATAGAGGTAAGTCCTAACGTAATTGTTCTGTCGCCTGAAATTGGAAGCACTGGATGACTGGAATGTGTGATAAGGTCATATGTTCTGCGAGGTGTTATCAATATTTGCGACGCACAGATTTTGAATAGTAGGCATGGTAAAGGAGGTCCTACCAGAATAGGTACGTCTAAGCAGAAGAAGCGCGGAAAGGAAATATGATAAACAGGCAATTAGTGAGATGCGCCGTTTCAAGAAAGATTATGGATTTGGCATGGCGATAAAGGTGCGATCACTACCCTCGGAAATCTGGAAGCCCAGTACAGGAAGTGGTTACACATATAAGTGAAAAAGTGGACGTTGAGGGTCAAAAGGGGTAAAATAGTAATTACAAAAGAAAGGACGTGCTACGAAAATGTTTCAGGATCGGTAAGACTTCGACTTGCTCCAGAACACGTAATAAAGGTCATACGAGGAAGTGGACGCGATTATATCGGCATTGAGGCACCGGATTCCAGCAAAGTCTCGAAGTTAAGCGTGCTCAGGTGGGAGCAATCCTAGGATGGGTGACCCCCCTGGGAAGTATGCAAGAATTCTACATATTCAGACATATGAGACAAATGAGAAGTTGGGTTAGCCTAAGGGAAACTCGAGCATATGGGATGGTTGGAGCGCGTCGGAGGACGCGTAAGACGAGGCAGGCTAGCTTGGCGAAGAGACGGAAAGTGCGGCACAGCTTGAAAATTAGGATATGCTTGAATAGCGTTGGGAAGTACTTTGTGGGATAGTTGGTAGTAAAGGCGTATATACACAGAGATGAAATGTATACGATATCAGAAAGGAAAAAGAGTGAGCTGGTGGAAAAACAAAGAGATCAAAGTACCGGAAGGAGGTAAAAAGTAAGGAACCTTAGTAAGTAAAGTTCTTGAGAAAAACTATCGGTAAAGTACGAGATGATTTAGGTAACATGTGAAAAGGATATATGTGTAGTTATAATAACATAATTAAAGGCCGCTGAATGGGGATGGAGAGAGTGGAGGCTGTAAGGAAGAATTGCGAGCAAGTGAGCTGAACAAGTGAAAGGACGAGTAATGGATGGAAAAGTATAGGAAATGTGGACAAAGTGACGACATGGGCCTAAAGTAAAGGAAGAACTTAGGATAAGGAGTTCTCGATATGTTAGGCATAGAGTGAGAAGGAAGGCGAGGAGTAAGGTATAACGAAGACTTCATAAAAGGAGTGTTGGCATATAGGGAGTCCCTTGCCCCTTAAAAGGGGGGGAGAACAGGTGATCTGGAAAGGACAAAGATAATGAGTGGACGCAGTAGAGTAGAAAATCTATGACATGGAATAAGGACTCCTGTAAAAGATAAGGAATGAGCTTGAAGGAAAGGACAACTATAAAAGAATCCTCCCAAAATGTTACAAGACCCTATAAGATCAGTTGAACATTCGAGGACGAATGTTCTAAAGGGGGGGAGGATGTTATATCCCGTATTTTATACGTTTGGATATTTCAAGGTAGTCGTGGCAAGTTGAGGGCAAGATCCTTTTCAAGAATTATTTTAATGTACGCGTTGCCACGAATATTATTTTATGAACATTATTAGTGTGGAAATATTGAGAAAGGCCAAGGGTAAAAAGGAAAATTTGCAAAGTGGCATCATGGGAATAATGTGGAAGGCTAGGGGTAAAATGGTAATTTTACAAAAGTTCTAGAAAAGTCTTGAAAAGGGGACAAAGCTTGCATGGCAAGACATTAGTCTTCTTTATTTTGACTTAAGAAAATTTCAAGAAAAAGGGAGAAAACTCTAGAAAAAGAAACAAGGGGAGCATGTGGTCAATTAGTAGGATATATATATATATGTGGTCATCTTTTAATTTAAGAGAGTAGGAAAAAAAAGAGAAGATGACACAACAAGTCATCTTTGATGTAATGAAGAAATTTCAAGAACAAGACATGTGTTCCTTTGCTATTGGAGGAGACTAAGTATAAAAGCATGAGAGGGGGATTAATTCATGAATTAGTTGGGAGAAAGAGATAAAGAAAGAAAAAAAAAATAGAAGAGAGCAAGGAAGGGTTTTGGCCATGGCTCTCAAAAATGAGCCATGGGAAATTGATGGAGAAAAATCGTTTTCTTCTTGTATTCCAAGTAATTGGAAGGTCCTCTACAACGTGGAAGAGTCATTGGAACAAGAAAATCATTCATTTGTACAAGTTCATGATCCTAAGCCAAGTGGAAGGTTGAAGAGAAAAAGATAAGAACCAATCTTCTCTTATGTGTTATGGATGCTTGGTAGATGTTGTAGTATGGAGAAATGAATGAAAAACATGGAATCTTGTTTGTTGAAGTATGGCCGTGCATACATAGTGGTTGGCCGTGCATGTGTTATATTGTGTAGAAAGAATGGATGAAGTGTATGTAGCATGTTGGTTGTTGTGGTAATGTCAAGAATTGGATGGAATTCATGAAACATATATAATGTAGTGATAGCCGTGTGATGTATGGTGGGACCGTGTGTGTATGTAGCATGTTGGTTGTTGTCATTATGTCAAGAAATGAATGAAAACTTATGAAAACATGCATATAGTTATTGTGGTCGAATAATAGGTGGTTTGGCAAGTCATGGTAAATTGATTCTATGTGACATCCTAGTTGTTGTTATGATAGATTCCATGATGCAAAATGTGGAGTTAATGGTTAGCAATGAAGTTGTAATTGTTGGTGGATTATGGAAGAAGTTAATGCGACATTAGCATGGTTTATATAATTGTATGAATAATGTTGATAATGCATGGTTGTTGATATGGTTTATGAACCTAGAATAAGAGAAATGTGTGGTCAATACTTTTGTTGAAGTTGAGGGTTTCGGATGGCATTGGACCATTTTGAATGTTGTGAGGTTATTAGAAAGGTTGTTGCAATTATTGTTGATAATGTGGCCGAGTTCCATTCTCGGGTTGTTGTTGTTGAATTGGGCCGAGTTAGAATCTCGGGGATGGCGCATTTACAGGGGAAATGCTGCCGAAATTTTGGTAGACAAGTGTTACTTTGAGAATTTACTTCTGAATGCCCCTAATTAAGGTTTGGTAAATGTGACCAATTTGTAGATTTTGGCGGATTTGGAACTTGAATTTGGAGTCGCACGAGAAGCAGAAAAGGTATGTAAGGCTTACCTCTCCTTTCTTTGGCATGTCTTAGATGTAATAGGCTTGAATACGTGTCTCGGGGACCACTCTAATTCTAGAAATCCGAGCTTGAATTTGATTACTATTCATTCAGTAGATTGAATTAAATGCTTATGAATAGTTGAAAGAATTGTCTAAACACCTAGAACTTGCGTGAATAGGATCCGTTTACCCTAAAACTCTCATAAGTCATGTCATGAAACGTATTATACGTAAATTGTGTACGCCGCCTCATTTGACTCGAGGTGGGCCCACTATTTCCTAATTTCCTCCTATGGCTCCATTTGGCTTATTTCCGTATTGCGGTTAAAGGAAACTTTTGGACATCGTTCCGACTACTAAATAATAGTTGTTTTAACTAATCCCTCGATCCCAAGGCAGATTTTCTTCATAAAAGTTCCTAATGTTTTCCAAAGTATTCATTCTTCGCCAAATCCAAGTTGTACGATTTTGAAAGTTCTTATGACTAAAACAATGACTATGATCCTATGATAACAATGAAGATGTCAGATATGAGAAAATGACTATGACACGACATGACATGACATGATATGACACGACATAATATGATATGAGATAATATGATATGACATGATATGATATGATATGATATGATATGATATGATATGATATGATATGATATGATATGATATGATACGATATGATATGTTCTACGTTCTCTTAATGTTATTCTTCATTGGTAGCCTCGCCTTATGATTATCGTTCCTTCAAGGTGAGACATGACGACCATGATTATTCCATAATGTAATCGGAGGTCTCCGACCTTACGTCACTCCGATGAATACATGACTTTCTTTGGGCTCTCATGCATGCCATACCGTATATGTACATGGGTTGGGGGGATGGGATACATGTATACGGGGGAAATGGGAAGGGAAACATGTTTCATCACACTGGTCACCGGTGGCTTATCATCCGGACGCACAAGATTTATGGGCGAGCGGAGTATTTCGGCGCAATGTGGGCGAGCCGGCTTGTTCGGCGCCATGATACCATATGACCAAACACAAGCATGTATGGCATCCGCCCTCAGGGGCACTCATATGCACAGGTTACTCTGTTATCCGATGATATGTTCTATGTTTCCATACAGATATTGTTCATATGTACAGGTTATTCTTTCATCTCACGATATGATATCCCGTTGTGGTTCATGATTATATCTCTTACTATGTTGCTACTCCTGCCTTACATGCTCAGTACATAGCTCGTACTGACCCCTCTTCTTCGGGGCACCGCGTTTCATGCCGCGTGTGTACCCGGATCTAGTTGAAGCTAGCATAGAAGATGTCCGGCGGAGTTGGTGGGCTCCCACTTGTCCCTGGAGGCCGCCGAGTCGAATATATGTGCCATGATGTTTTGTTCGGAGTTAGAGGCTTTGCGTACAGAGTCGCGGGTATTGGGTTGTCGTGTGTAAGCGGCTCCAGCAGCCGATATGTTATTATGTTTCGTGTCACGAGTCTTATATGATGTCAGATTCTAGTTATAAAAAAAAATGTTCTATGTATTCATTTCTAACTGATTCATAAATTCATATGTGTAATAAGAGTTAGCGGGTTCGCTCGGCACCGAATATGGGGTCGGGTGCCCATCACACCCTAGTAAGACCGAGGTGTGACAAAGAGTTTACGAGCATATTGAGGTTATACTATGAGAGGTTCGATGGTGATATAATTACTATATGAGGCTTCAGGTTTTGCGTCAAAAATCTCGGGTGTGTATCGGAATTGCGTATCGGGTAAAGGTTGAGAGATATGAAGATTGAAACCATAGGGTATAGTTCTTCGATACTACGTTGATAACTCGGATAGGACTCAACTTGTAGAGTCGAAAGTGATAGACAGGAATTGTTATGCGTGATATGGCGGTGATTGGTTTCGGCAATTCGGATTCAATTCGAACTACTAATTGGTGATATTAGAGAGTTGTGCATTCATTCAGGGTCAGCACGGTTCGAGTTAAGCTTAATGCTCTATGGATTATATTTCTAGGAAGATATTTAAAGATTCGATGCATTTCAGCTCAGATTTAAGGTATGACAGGTTTACTGAGCCTTGTTACGATTTCCTAGTGGATTTGATGATATTTTTTTATAACAATTACTTGGATGGAATAATGGATTCCAATGAGCTTAGTACAGATTTGAGGGGGAACTGTTGTGCGAGAGGTCTTTATAGTGATCAGTTGTTTGATCGATGAGATAATTAGTGGTATGGTTCTTGCATTGTGATTTGAGGTTTAAGATGTTTCGGAACTAGCCAAGTTTGATGCCAGTAAGATCAGTTTTTGATGGAATTGCGTAAAGATTGCAGATGAATTAAGGACTTTTTCTGACAAGAGTAAGTTATGGGTTCAGAATTTTGGTATGTGTGTTATTATGTTTCTAACGAATCACGGCACAAAAAAATGACTCTAGTAACTTCGAAGGAAAGGTTAGCGATATCAGAATTGTTACACCCCAGAATTTCGTACGTGGAAATTTATAAGTATTGGACGTTCTAAGTATGGATACTGGAGTTCCCTTCAAGGATGTATGATATTATACGAAGTAATCCTATGGTCATGAAGGTTTACGTTCATATAATAAGCTATGGGAAACTCCGGGACCAAGCAAATCGAAGAAAATAAATTTGTCGAGAATTTGAAAAAGTTGACAGAATTTTGGGTCAACTTTGGAGGGGTATATCTCATAGCATATCAAGAGTTTTAAGGTGTTTCAAACACATAACATGAAGTTCGTCGAGTCTAGTTTCCAACGCAACAAATCGCTCGTTGATACGATATCGGAGTAGAGAATTATGGACATTACAAGTTCAGCTGACCGAGTAGAAACGCTGCTACAGTAACTGCTACAGTACCCCCGACCCAAATTTGAACGAATATAAAAAGAGCTTGCCCCCTCTTTTTTCAGCCAAAACATTTTCCAAACTACTCCAAAATTCTCTAGAATGTTCCCCAACTCTCAAACCCAAATTTCAAGCCTAAATTAACGATAATTCCCGAATTCCGGTTCAGGCAACGTATAGTTGCGAGTATAGAATCATATAGCGGCGCGTGTGGTTCAAGTTTAAGGTGAAAAAAGTGAAGATATAGCAGTATTATCAGGAGTAAGTTATGAATCTCCAATTATTAATGTTTATTTTGGTTTAGTTACGGAGATAAAACTGTCAAATAGCCGTATAATAGTTTTGTTGGTGGAAATATGGGATAAACCCCATATGGGAGTTATAGATTATTTTGGTGTTAAGAATATTATGATTAATGTTGGTATTGATGTTGTTGTTGTTGGTTGCTGAATTACTATTTTGGGCTAGGCATATAAACAGGGGAGATGTAGAAATTTCGCATTCTAGAAAAAGATTTATTTGAAAGGCGAGACAAGCATTGAGTAGTTAAAGTTAAGGCAACCAAAAAGGTATGTTAAGGCTTGTCCCTTTGTTTCAAAGGCATGATCCTTAGGTTATGATTTCATAAATGTTTCCATATTTTCCTTGTTATCAAAGGTTAAAAGTTCAAGATTCCAAGGCATGATTCCTTTCCTGATAACCCGTAAATGTGTTACACCTCGGAAAATTTTTCGTTAATGCATAGTGAATAGACTAACGAAGGACGTGAATTATACGGTGTTGTAATAAGTAAGGAATAACGTTTGATGACCTTAAGTGAGATTTCAAAGACATTCGATGTTAGACGAGAAAGTTGCCAACAGAAGGCAAGGCATACGATAAGTATCAGAAAGAATTTATGAGTAACAAGTTAATGATGATTCAATGATGCTTTGGAGAAGAGTTATAATGTCCCTTAGATTGTTAGTGAAGTGATAAACAAGTGTCAAGAAGGCTTCATAAGGATTGGAGATCAAACGAGTTGACGAGAACAAGTTCGGAATGACTGGGCATTATACGGCGGACATACGGTTGGATAATAAAAATGATCGGACCGTGTGTTCGGTGATAATCAGCCTGCATCGTCACCCCTCTCCGGACCGAATCTCTGGTCAAACATACGATCGTATAAATTATAATTTTTTAACCGTATGTTGGGTGCTTAATCTGCCTCTGACAGATTTGTATTTAATAAGTGACCAAGTCTTATTTGTTTCATTTCCATCTTCACACCCTTCTCTCTCTCTACATTTTTCCCACAAGATTTCAAGAGATATTGAAGTCCCACTTCATCAAACCAAGTGAACCAATTATAAGAAACCCCATTAAAGATCATCCAGAATAAGTTAATCAAGTGAAGGTGAAACTAGGGTTTTGCTCGAGTGAAGTGTTTGCAACCAAGGATCATTCCTACACCATCTAAGGTAGGTTTTATTGTATTTCCATGTTGTTTAAGGTATTTGAAAGTTGAAACACTTGGATTATAGAAGGGAATAGAAAATGGGTCAAGAATGTGGAAATAGTGTCACTTTTGAGTAAATTTTTGGATTGAGTCATGATTCTTGATATGTTATGATTATAATCATGCTATAAATGATATGGAGAGCATGGAATAGACATTGTATATGAATGAACTTAATCGTGTGATATGACCGTGAATATCGATGATTGGAAGTGAATTGAGAAGTAAGGATAATGTAGGCGCATAAAGGCTATTGTTATGAATGTTATTATAGATGTTTGGGAGTTGATATGTGATATGGAGGAAGTCGTATAAATAAAGGAAATGCTATCCAATTTCTCTAGCTTTAGTCATGTATGCTAAGTCATCGATTCCCCAATTAGTATGCACTCTAATGAAGGTAGAAACGTGAGCATTGAAGAAGAACGTGCAAGTGATAGAATAGTTGAATGGAAAGGTATGTAAGGCTAACCCTTCTTTCATAAGGCATGGTTCTTTACAAATATCTATCCTTCTATGAGCCTATGATATTTTCCCTGATCCTTCTAAAACTTGTTAGATTCTTGATAGATCGATTGTACTGTTTTTATATGGGGAAAAAA